>NC_060161.1:33029834-33039650 GCF_021292245.1 Micropterus dolomieu
AAGGAGCAGGTTAGGATTTTGGATGGTATGCCATCTAACTTTTGTCAACACTTTTTAATTTGTTTTTATTACAGGCATTTTAAGCCACCTGTCACCAAGACCCTGTAGACTGCATGGCCTGTTCTGCTAGAGTTCACCAGAGAGATGGCCGTAGAGGTTGATACCCTGAGTTGCCTTAAACGTCTGCTCCTTGAATGAGGTGGAGTCAGAGCTGGTGGATGATTTACTGCATTAGTTGAGGGTTGTATAGACACTGCTGACTTGTGTCCTGATTTTAAATGGGGATTCTTTTGATGAGAATCTGTTACAGGTGGATGGGCCCTGTGAATGTTTTTTGCCAACTGCTAAGTCCTGCTAAGGGTGGGGCAATCTACTTGTTTTTGGGCTGCGTGACTTCCGTCAGCCCTTTTTCCCTCGTGTTCTGCCAGGCTGACAGGGTGGTGGACTGTGGGAGCCCCTCTTCCGTGTGTGTGTGTGCGCGCGTGTGCGTGCAGACCTTTAACTGAGCCTTATTGTATGTTGTCTTGTGTGTGACTAGTTGTCTTTAGGTGGTGCAGCACACCTGTCTGGGGGGGGGGTGTCATGACATTCTGGTGGCAATTGTGCTTTTGTAACAGTTTGCTTTTATCCTTTAGCATCTCTGCAGCATTTGCATTAACATCTTGTTGGTTTATTGTTTGCGCTTGTGTAGCTAATAAAACTGCCCAAAACCTGACCATTAAATTTAGATGTTTTATAAATCACCTTTCCAGTTGAAATGCAGGTCTCTCTTGTAAAGAAATGCTCTGTAAAAATAAATAAATAAATCCCATGGGTTAAAATGAGATTATATCATGGATCTGTTGAAGTAGCACAGAATTAACTTATAAAAATGTATTATATACATATTTATATATTATGCCTGAGCTCCTTCTCCTTGTGTGCAATGACCGTTGTATGATGTGAAGACTATTGGATCTGAACGGTCGACATGATCCTACAAAAGTTGTAGATTTTTTTAACTAAATCTACATCTGTCCGCTGAAGAGGCTCTAACCACAGCCTGGAAGAGGAGCTAGTATAAATGACTATTGGTATAATATAACATTATTTACAGTAGGTTTTAGTCTTCACTAACCCACTGTGCTTGTAAATCATTTATGGGCATATGAGTGAAAGAGTTGCACTGCAGAGCCCTGCTTCACTGTACTGTTGTACATACTAGCCTACTGTATATAATGTGTATTAAGACATAAGTTGACATCATCCTTATTTACAAACACGGTGCCGCAATTACAAGGTGTGTTTACCATGAATCATGATGTAAATATCTGAAAGTGACAACAGGGCCCTTTTTATGGTGCTGCAGGAAGGAGTGGTGTTCTGCTTTGTCCTGACAGTCCAGCATTTATTTGAAGAGAGAGTGATTACTTAATCAGCTTCCTTTGGGAGCAGTGCAGCCTTCTCTTTGATATAAACACAAGTCAAAAGGTCAAACCCTTATTGTCTGTTGGCGCCACAGAAGGACTCTTACACAGAAGGGGGCAGAGTGACCTCTGCTGGTTGAGCTACCACATAGCAAGGTGGCCTGTATATGTTAGGAAACTAAAATATGAATATATAATATAAGAATTAAATAATATAAACTTAAACAAATAGGCTAACTGCTGTCCTAAGCTACATATAACATTAGTTCTTTAATCTGAAGTTACCAATGGTCTTACAAATGTTTAATTCTCCCCAACAGCCAGAGTTATTATTTTATTTTAAATTTTATTTTAGTTAACTCAAGTGTTATTTTCACACCCAGGGCTACTTTAGTTTTACTAATTAATTATTTTTGTTTAGTTTTAGTCTATAATCACCTTTCTAACTACATGGTACATGGGCTACTTTTATTTTGAAGGTTTTACCGGTTGCTTTCGCTTCCATAAAACGAATAGACCACGTGACTTCCATTTTTGGTTTATAACGAACAGCGAATTGACTGAAGTTCACAGACTCTTCATTCTTTGTTCAAAAATAAATAACAATAAAAGGGAATTGCCGAAAAACGGGCCGAATTTAATTGGTTTTTCGTTTTGAAACAAAAAACAGGTAAACGGTATTTTCGTTTTAGAATTACAAACGAATTACGGATTATCCAGAGATACCCAGACCCTCTGTGCATATATCACTTTTTAGTTTTCAGTTTAGTTTTCGTGTGTAAAATCGCTGCAGTGAACAGACTGTGCTTCCAGGCGCACAGAGCGCACTGAGACGCCGCGCTGGCACTCAAACAGATCTGCATTCTCACCTCGACACATTTTCACCACCTGCACATATGGACTGTGTAAATTAGAAAATGTCTGGAAATATAGCCAGGGACAGCTCTCCAATAATCGCTACTCTCCATGCTCATCATCAGTCCTCATGATGCAAATAAAAACATAACAAAACCGACATTAAAAATGTGTTCACCTGTCAAACCTCAGTCTTCAGATGATCTGCCTGGGTGGGGAAGACCACTGACTGAAGCCATCATTTAGGCGAGGTGTGAAGCCTGTGTGATGGCTGTAAAAATCTAAACACTGCGTGAATTTTCACGGGTTCTAATCGCCTTCTCGCGTTGTGTGTGAACACTTGCAGCGAATGTACTCATGCGAGGAAAGCGTCGTGAGGATTAAATTTGCGTTTGGTCTGAAAGCACCGTAACGCTGCATGGCTGCGCAATGGCTCTGCAGAGGAAAACGCGGGTGTAAGGATTAGAGAGTGAATATTTCCTGGCCCATGATGATGACTGGCTAATACTTCGATTCAGATTCCCTGGAGCTGTTCAAAGAGTTTCAACCATCAAATAAAATATTTATTCTCGCCTCCACTTCATTGATCAGCACCTCGAGCTCACACTCACTGAAGTTTCTCTTGTTCACTGTTTAGCAGCAGGATTGACCGTTGTTCTTTGGACCTTAGGAGGTGACGCTGGCGTATTTATGGGCATTTGCGTAGTAATTTATGGGAGGAGCCAAAGCGGGGTATGTAGCTCGTGCATGTGCGCTCAATTTCACGTTGGCTGGGATGTATAAAGGTGCGCAGGTCCTGGCGTACGCCTGGTTTTATACTTGTGCATATGGTACTTCAAATTCTGTGAGTACGCCGTCTTTCAGTATGAAAGCTGCACAGTCTTTTATACATGAGGCCCCAGTGGTCCAATTTATAAACGGTGCGTGTGTACAAAACAGGGCTGGAAACGTGATACGCCACTTCCCAAGCAAAGGTTGTGATCTATAAAAAACAAACTTGTAGCAGAAGAATGAAGAAAGAAGGATGAAACTGTTTGAAATGAATAGGCCTACTATTGTGTTAAATATATCGAAATGTTACCTCTGAGTAGTATAGTCTTGAAGCCTTTCTAAATAATCAGACACTCCTTTGATTGATTTTCCCTGAAGTGGGCAATAACAAAACATAATTTAAGATAATTTGCGACGCACAAAAAGAACCACGACTGAGGATAATAACACAAACGGAGATTCTGTTTCTGCAAAAGAACGCCTCAAATATGTTGGACAGTTAATAGTCCTACTTGCATGCCTTGAAATTTATTCTCATTAATAAGGTGAACAGGAGGACAAATATATTTAAATTGATGCCGTTTTTAATGCTACAGTCAAGCAAACATGAGAGCATAGTTTCATCACATGTCCATTTCCTTATCAAGCCAAACGTCATTGTCAAACGTTATTGTCATTTACAACAACTCACAGTCATATTTCTTTTAACTCATACACTCAGTTTTATAAGTCTGAATATTTTTTGGCGTCCACCATTTTTGGCTTTTGGGTGCACGAACACTTTTAGTGAGGATTCTATGCACAGTTTTATAAATGAGACCCAGGTGACCAAGTCAGACTTGCTGACAATGAGGGTGAAATACACATAGTGACACTCTCTGATTTCAAGGTGATGCTGCAAAAATCAAATTTGCGTTTCTCGAGTTATCTGAAAAAGTCCAAATTCTTTCATCACTTTGATCTCTTAAGTCATCTGCATCTGTTCTTCTCCTCTGAAAATGTCAAATGTTGCACCATTGCCGCTTGTGTATATATTTATTGATTTATTTTGCCCAAAACACAACAGGAGGGTTAAACTAAACCAAATGCTGTCGGACACTTTCAAAAACTTTGAATATGAAGATCTAATCCTGGTTTGGATCACATCCCTTTTGTACTATCTCTTATTAGGTTTATTGGATGAACATTTTCACTGGGCGCTACCAACAACTATAATGTTCAGTATTATTTGACAGTATTATAGGTGAAGCTCTTTGAGGTCAAGGTAGATTGTACCCGTAGAAACAGGAGATATTACACAGACCAGCTTGTTTCAATGCTTGAGAGTTATTACTAATTTTGCATAAGAAAAGAAAAAACAGTTCACTCTGCAGAATAAAGTTGTGTTAAAAGCTTTCTTTTCATTACACATTCAGTCTGCTCAAATTAAAGAGACAGAGACAATCCAGCTGCTGTTTATGTCACTTGTCGCTTTGTTTCTTTAGTAGCGTTACAGCGATAGAGAAGAAATAAAGATGTGAAATGAGATTTAGAGCCTTCAGGTCAAATATGAGACTGGTGGCGTAAAGAGAGACGAGTTTCCTCACAGCCACAAATTGATCAGTGTTTGTGCTTTTATCATTCCTCTCTGACACAAACAGATGGGTGCTGAACTTCACAAGCAAAGTCATCCCAGCATTTCGAGTCTATAAGAACCAAAAACACAGCAGTCAGACAGCAAACCTGAAACTTTTGAATGCAGCATCATTATGTAGACAGAAAACTCTTACTCCTGACTCTTGTCATCACAACACCATGACTACTTTAATAGGTTACAAATAAACCTGATAATCAATTGTGTACATGCTGTAGGTTAGGATGTAATGCATTATTTGTAACTACAAGTGACTTCATGAAGCCAAAGATTTTCACCAGCCTTTTCTTTAATATTCATCCTGTCCAGTCTACACCAATTATACACTGAGCTCACATTGAAAATGTTATATATTATATTATATTATAATATTATTATATTATTTACCTCTAAAATTAAAACCAATACAGTTCTGACGACCACCAGCGTTATCAGGCTGTCCACCACACCACTGAGTAAAGTGGAAAGGCGTTCCGTCACTCCAGAACCACAGTGACTCCTTGAGCACAGAAGAGAATATTGAACGTTTAAAAGACAATAATTATTTACACATTAGGTAAATGACAAATAATATACCTGTTGTGCATCAGACCCTCCAAGCCAAGCTACTATTTGATTTTGGGTGTTGCTCAATGTCGTCACCACCTGAATCACACCGGACTCCTTGGAGTTTTGAACAGATGCGAGGTTTCCACCCAAAGTGTGACAGTTTCTCTACAGCGGAAAAATAAGTGTAGAAAGTAGTAACTTACTGTAGAAAGTAGTAAAAAGAATAAATGAATAAAGATAATCCTGATTACCTCAGCCAAAGCCCAACTCATGACTTGTGGAACGTAGCGGTAACAACGACCATTGAAAGGAGTCCAATCATTAGGACATACTGTGGCCCTCTTGACAACATGACTCTTTTCTGTCAAACAAAAGAGTGAACAGTGAGTCTACAGTAGTGGTAGATGCAGTATTTTTGTTTATTTCCAGGAGAACATCATGACAAAGTAGCTTAATTCTGGAAAAGTAATGTTGGTCCAGTTTCCAGCCTCTGCATCTGGAAGAGCTGCACAGTTTGACATAGCAGTTACTGATTTAAGTTGTCTGCTGTTTACATTGTGTATTTATGAATAAGTTCAAAGTGTTGGGGACACAATGGCTCAGATTAGGGGTGTGACAATGCATTTAACTCACGAGACATGACGATGCACAATGTTGGGATTACAGGGAAAATATTTTAACATTATTTTGAAGAAATATTCAGTGCTGAATGATCGGGGGTCAGAAGATTTTGAGCATTAAGCACATAATTCCCTGCATTTTGGAGAGCTTCTCTGCAGCAATTCATGGAAATGCCTTTGTTTTTATAAAGCGAAATTCAACACAGCTGGCAGGTGATAATTCAAAATATAAATATATAATGGAAGAAAATGCAGCAAACAGAAGCTTGTTTTCTTTTAATCTTCTATATTTAAATTGCATAGCGTGTTTTCTTATTGTGCAAACAAACCTTTCTAATAGTATTTTCATTTTTTAGTTAGCATTTATCGTTGCAAGCTATTTTTCAGAACATTTTTAACAAATTATTCTTTTAAAAAGTGGTGTGGACATATCCCCAGCGTAAATGACACCTATGCTACACATGCAGTAATACTCATGCCTCATATGTGATTATAAGAGAGCACCATTACAAATCTAAAGATATATCCACTCACCTTGGACAGCAGTTCCCTCTGTCCCAGGTTCATCATCTGCGTCTGGAAGAGCTAGAAGAACATTTTGACCCACTAGTGAGTTCATGTCTTCATCTACCCTTGTTGCTGTGTATAGACACAGGAACATAAGCTGTCTCTCGTTCACACTCACATATGGAGTAATACTCACCAGCAGCTCTGGTCAGAGCCATCATGGCACAAAGAAGTGCAGACAGAGTCAGCGTCTTCATGGTGGAGATGATGCAGATGTTGAAGATGATGATTACCTTTAATAAAGACAGACAGGGACATGTTAGTAATACTTCTCTAGGGAAGAGACCACCTGTAGTGGCAGTCAGGTCAATATATAATGACAGTTTGTGAGCAAACCTGCTGCAGAACGATCTTCTCTTCTTCCTTCTCAGCGTCTGTAGCTTCAGTCGTCCTGTCTGGAGCTGCTGAACCAGAGAAACACCAGCTCTTATATACAGTTACAGACGGATCTTACCAGGAACTGAGGATGAAGTTACTTATCTTGCCACCTCACAAAACCAAGGAACTAAAGACAAAACACACAACTAAAATACACATTTACAGGCAACATGTTCGCCGTGTCCAGCTTAAAGTTTTGTTTGCACGATGTTTGTAACCAAGGAACTGTGAAAGATTATCACTGCAAGATCATTCTTAAGCAGAACTCAAACTATCAAATGACACATTATACATGCCTGCAATTGATTAAATTTCCTGCACTAAAAGGTTTTAATAAGGACAAATTCCAATAGGGTTATATTTTGTTATATTCACTGATGTAGTGAGTATTTTGGCTGAGCATCCATCTCTTTTATTATGTCTTAAGGGAAAACACCCGTCAGCCATAATGTCATCTAATTTTACCTTTGACAACCAGCCCTCTCCGAACAGGCACTGTACTAGTAGATTTGATGTTTACTAGTTCAGATGTGTCTGTAGCAGCAATTCAGTTTCCCAAAATAAATATTCCACTAAGTTTAGATTATTTACATGCAGAGCTCTGCAACAAACTGAGCCGGTTTGGTGTGAGTTTATCAAACAAAATTTTCACTTTTCACACATGCAGCTTCATTCTGGAAGTCTCAGTCTTGTCCCTTTTCACACATGCTGTGGCAATGCTGGAAAAGATGCAACATTTATGGATACCAGCTGCCATTAAACTCAACAGAAGAAGAAAACGGTGAAATGTCTTGTTCCTGCAATATTACTGCTTTCATTTACATCTTGGCATTTTCCCCTGACAAGTTACTTGGTCTTGAGGTGGGACATTCAAGGTACAGATTACAGGATTAGAGGTTGGTAACGTAATTTGTGTGAATGCATCCTCTTCTTATTTGAATCAATTGGGTGTACTTTATCATGCTGCCTTAGTGGGTTTCTAAATGGTGCAAGCGTCTGTGCACATCAATGTAACTTATATGAAATGGTTATTATTCACTGTGTTTAAGATTTGCCATCATAACACCAAAGTAGGAGTTACCAAGCATGATTTTATCTATGGCTAACAGGGCTATTAATATGTGAACTGACAGAGAGATGCAAACTTTACTTTAACAAAGGGCCGGCAAAATGTAATAAACTAGAGTTACTAGTTTGAACTAGTTATTAATCATTGTTAGGAAATATATATCAGATTCATGTTTGCTGTCAGATGAGCCTTGTTCAACATGTGAGACTGAAACAGGGCATTGTTGGGTGACACCATCGCTGGATAAATTCCAGAGAAATTTAACAATGAGTCATTTTTTGTAACATAAAACTAGCTATGAATTCTTTGTTTCCCTTAAAGTACTGACAGTATCAGTACAGGTAGCCTGTTCAATGAATAAGTATGAGTGGCATGTCTGTCTCTCTTTATGAAAGGTTATTGTCATCTTTAATATCATCTTCACCATTTAGATTTAGAGTTTTACTGGCTAGAACTAATGACATTTACTAAAGTATGCCACATCGGTACAGTTGTTAATAATTAATAATTTCCAATAATCCAATATCATATTATATTGGCCTATAATATATCTCATACAGTATTTCAGAAAAGTGACTACATCCTCACATTTTTGTAAATATTTGATTATATCTTTTCATGTGACAACACTGAAAAAAATTACACTTTTCTAAAATGTAAAGTAGTGAGTGTGCAGCTTGCATAACAGTGTAAATTTGCTGTCCCCTCAAAAAAACACATCACACATCCATGAATGTCTAAATCGCTGGCAACAAAAGTGAGTACACCCCTAAGTGAAAATGTTCAAATTGGGCCCAATTAGCCAGTTTCCCTTCCCGGTGTCATGTGACTCATTAGTGCGATTTGTTAGCCACAAACAGTGACAGCAACACAGAGAATCCCTTGAGCTAAACATAAGAGATGAAAAATGGCTTTTAAGGCTGACAGGCTGAAATATCCCATAAGGGGTTTACTGAAAAGTAATAGGATGTCTAATTGAATATGTGAAGTGGAAATATAAACCCTTGTTGCAGCAAGTCTAGAAAGAAAAAACAGAAGAGGTGCATCACCCGTGTAAATGACACCAATGAGCCCCGCTGTTGAACTTCCAGCATAAGCTCAGCATTTTCGGCGGCTCGCCTTTAGACGTAAATTTACCTACTGAGTCCTTTTCAAAGTTCAACTCGGCTAACTGATGGAATATTCATCGTCTTAAAAATCAAGGATAACCTCAAAATAGCATTAAAGAATTACAGAACAGAGCGTCAGTAGTTTTTAATAATATCTTCTGTGCATATATCACCATTTAGTCTTCAGTTTAGTTTTTTTCACTTTATTTCTTTTATTTTTTTTTCTCTTTTTATTTGGAAGAGCAAATTCCCATCGTTCCCGTCGTTCAAGTACATAGGTAAGGGTGGATTGAGAAAGTTTAGATGACTTGGTCCATATTGCCCTTCTGAAATTTTCTCTTTACGGACCACTACTTATTCAGTTGGGAACAATAACAAAGCAGAACAGAACCGGGTTGCGCACCACTTCTTTTCCATAACATAAATCTCATAGACAATTTCAATACATTCATCAATGGTGGGTGGGTCTACTTTTAACCATTTCCTGGTAACAGATTTCTTACTGGCAGCCAATAGTATCGCCAGCAGTTTTTTATTGATGTTGATGTTCCATGCTTCAAACCCTAGATTGCCCAAATACACAGTTTCACATTTAAGTGGAATGTTTACACTAAATACATTGTTTATATGTTTGTGGATCTCTTCCTAGTAAGGTCTTATTGTCTGGCAGTCCCAAAAAATATGGAAGTGGTTGGCTCCATTAGATCCACAAAGTCTCCAACAGGCATTTACGCTGCCCTGGTATCGTTTCTGAATGGGTGTGATAAAAAATCTTGCAATGTTTTTCCAGCAAAACTCCCATCATGTGTTTGACCCGGTTGATAACCACTGTAACTGGCATATTTTCCCCAAGCTCTCC
>NC_060161.1:33039750-33054919 GCF_021292245.1 Micropterus dolomieu
AGCAACACAGAGAATCCCTTGAGCTAAACATAAGAGATGAAAAATGGCTTTTAAGGCTGACAGGCTGAAATATCCCATAAGGGGTTTACTGAAAAGTAATAGGATGTCTAATTGAATATGTGAAGTGGAAATATAAACCCTTGTTGCAGCAAGTCTAGAAAGAAAAAACAGAAGAGGTGCATCACCCGTGTAAATGACACCAATGAGCCCCGCTGTTGAACTTCCAGCATAAGCTCAGCATTTTCGGCGGCTCGCCTTTAGACGTAAATTTACCTACTGAGTCCTTTTCAAAGTTCAACTCGGCTAACTGATGGAATATTCATCGTCTTAAAAATCAAGGATAACCTCAAAATAGCATTAAAGAATTACAGAACAGAGCGTCAGTAGTTTTTAATAATATCTTCTGTGCATATATCACCATTTAGTCTTCAGTTTAGTTTTTGCGTGTAAAATGGCTGCAGTGAACAGACTGTGCTGCCAGGCGTACAGAGCGCACTGAGACCACCTCACCATCAGTCCTCATCATGATGTAGGCCAAACATAACAAAACCAAAATAAAAACAATGTGTGCACCTGCAAACATCCATCTTCACATGATCTCCCAGGGTGGGTGGATACCACTGACCGAAGCGAGTGTCCATGAAGATTTCCTGACCGATGATGATGTCTGGCTAAAGTTTCGATTTAGATTCCCTAGAGTCCTGCTCCTGAATCTGTCTGCTGAACTTCAGCATTAGACAGACCAAGCTGATGGAACCGTGCCATCTCTACAGTACAAATACAACATTCAGTGTTTACATTTCTACCTAAAACCTTTGTTTAGAATAATATAATTTTATGAAACTCTATTAAACTTCCACCTCACAAACACCTCGATTGTATAAGAGAAACTCTTTTTTGACATCCACTTTATGTCCGACCATGTTTTCTTTATTTCTTTTTTTTTTATTTTCTTTTTTTATTTGGAAGAGCAAATTCCCATCGTTCCCGTCGTTCAAGTACATAAGTAAGGGTGGATTGAGAAAGTTTAGATGACTTGGTCCATATTGCCCTTCTGAAATTTTCTCTTTACGGACCACTACTTATTCAGTTGGGAACAATAACAAAGCAGAACAGAACCGGGTTGCGCACCACTTCTTTTCCATAACATAAATCTCATAGACAATTTCAATACATTCATCAATGGTGGGTGGGTCTACTTTTAACCATTTCCTGGTAACAGATTTCTTACTGGCAGCCAATAGTATCGCCAGCAGTTTTTTATTGATGTTGATGTTCCATGCTTCAAACCCTAGATTGCCCAAATACACAGTTTCACATTTAAGTGGAATGTTTACACTAAATACATTGTTTATATGTTTGTGGATCTCTTCCTAGTAAGGTCTTATTGTCTGGCAGTCCCAAAAAATATGGAAGTGGTTGGCTCCATTAGATCCACAAAGTCTCCAACAGGCATTTACGCTGCCCTGGTATCGTTTCTGAATGGGTGTGATAAAAAATCTTGCAATGTTTTTCCAGCAAAACTCCCATCATGTGTTTGACCCGGTTGATAACCACTGTAACTGGCATATTTTCCCCAAGCTCTCCCATGTGATCATCACTTTTACTTCCCTTTCCCATTTCTTCTTTATGTATTCTGTATTTTCTTGTTTATAGCATTGTATAGTTTGGAGATAATTTTGTTGTTTGGTCTGGGTTTGTTTAATGATACAAATACTTCCAGGAACCCTGATTCTGTTGTTCCTAACACCCCTTTAAGATTGTCATTAAAGTGACACCTCACTTGCAGGTACTTAAAAAAATCCTTTTTTCCCAGTCCATAATCTTTATTCTTCATAATCATAAGCACACCATCTCATAATTTTACATGCTTCTCCTAATCTGCTTTTGCCTGCCAGGACTTCAGAAAGCTGCCTCTTATAGAATCGTCTGGGATTTCCTGTTCTTCTAGTAATTTGTTATCACTTAGTAGGGCTGTTTATTCCGTTTAACATCGTACTTTCTATTTCTTTCCATGCTGCAGTGTATGTTGGTGAATACAGGCAGACTAAGCGTCTCAGTTGGGCTGCATGGTAGTAATCCTGTTGGCAAAGAAGGCCCATTCCACTCTTCTCTTTTCTTAGTTGCAGTGTCTTAAATTTAATTCTGGCCCTTTTCCCTTGCCACAAATACCTTTCTATTAATCTGTCCCATTCTAAGAACTGCTCAGATGGTTTTTTGACTGGCAGACACTGACAAAGGTATAGCATCCGTGGAAGAATATTAATTCTGATTGACTCTATCCGGGAACTTAAACTTAAAAAGGGAATAACATTCCATCTATGTATTTCAGATTTTATCTTTGAATTTAATGGGCCGTAATTGATGTGGTACAATCTTGAAAAGTCCCTAGGTAATAAAACACCCAGATATTTAATGGATTCAGCCTCCCATTTCCAACTGTACCTGGTCTTAATTGAGGCTGGCGGGTCATAGTTCAATTTTAATATTTAATACCAAATTCCTGTAATAATTTCATCAGTTTTGGGAGTGTCTGAGTAGGTTGTGTTAAGGAGGAGCAGCGACACACAACACCCTTGTCTAGTTCCTCTTTCCAGAATGAATGAACTGGTTAAATCTCCATTGATTTTGATTCTAGCCGTTGGGTTGTTGTATAGAGCTGCAATTATAGTCGTATGAAAGCCAAATTTTGAAAGTACTTTATATATAAATTACCTCACTGAGTCGAATGCTTTCTCTGCATCCAAACTTAATATCAGTGTCTCCAGTTTTTGATGAGTGATTCGTCTCATAACGTGCAGTGTTTTCCTGATGTTATCTTGGGTCTGTCTTTGTCTGTCTTTGATAATTGTCAATCCAATTTGTCCTTCCCCTCTTTTGGTATGATTGAGATCATTGCTTCCCTCGATGAAGGGGGATGTTCTTATTTTCCAAACCCCAATTAAACATTTTTAATAGTGTTGGAATTAGTTGATCTTGCATTACTTTGTACCATTTTGTGGGAAAACCATCTGTCCCTGGAGATTTCCCTCCTTTCATTCTCCTGATTGCTGATAGAATTTCTTCTTTTGTTGTTTTAGATATTAATTTTCCATTTTGTTCATCAGTGATATGTGGGAGGTTAATCTGGGCCAAAAAATCTGGTTGTTGTTGCTTTCTGTGGCTGGGAATATAATGTTTTAAAGTATTTTAGGAAGCACTCCTGGATTTTTTCCAGACTAGTTTCTATTTCATTTGATGCAGAGTTTCTTTCTTTTTTTAGTTCTTTAATCTTATGTTTGTTGTCATCTTTGAGAAACTTTGCGTGTTCTTTCTGTAGTCTCTTCAGATCTTCTTCTTTGATTCTTTTATTCCCTGAATTTTCTTCTCATATGAGGATATGGCTATTATTTTGCCCCTAATCACCGCTTTTAATGCATCCCAGAGAATCTTCATTATCATTATTATCCAAGTATGACTGAATTTCACTTTCAGTTTATCTTTAAGACTGGCTTATTCAGAATGAATACAGAGTTCAGTCTCCAGAGAGTGGATTTCTTATTATTATTCAGGTGGACTGACATATAAATGGGACCATGGTCTGAGATAGTGCTAGCTTGTATTTCACAATTGTCCATTGTTTAATCGGATATTAAAATAACGCCACATATTAAAATCCCTTGACTTTTTGTTGTCATTAGATCGACTATATGTTTATAAAAGGAGCAGTCACTGCCCGGAGGGACATACACATTAAGGAGACTCAACACAATTCCTTCTATTTTGCCCGTAACTAATCTGCCTTCACTATCCTTATGTTCTGATATGTGTTCATAGTTTATAGCACCGGATATCAGAGTTGCCACTCCTCTCCTCCTGCCTGATCCATGGGAAGAAAAATAAATTTCTGATTTCTGATTTATTCAATTTGGCATGTTCAGAGTCATTAAGGTGTGACTCTGGCAAGAAAGCTACTTGAATTCTATCCTTCTTTAATTGTGATAAGATACCTCTTGCAGAGAAGAAACCCTCTTAACTGGATTGAGTATTTCATTTATATTAAATGATGCTATCTTTAAAGACCTGTTTTGCATCTATGTGATTCCCCCCTTCATCCCGTTCAGAAGCCTGGTGCTTTTCCCCCTCCCTGCAAGAACCAGCAGGGAATGAACAACTAACATATTAATAAACATAAAACCGAACACAATTTGTCTGTGAGACTCCCTATGTAGGGGTCTGTTAAGCTGACATCCCAAGGTGGCTTGAAGGGAAAAGTCTCCCTCCTCATTCCAGAAGGAGAGGCCCTTACCTGCATGGTGGAATAATAAGCTAATAATAATAAGAAGCTCTTTGAGGTCCAGGTAGATTGTACCAAACAGGAGATATAACACAGATCAGCCTGTTTCAATGCTTGAGACTTTTAATTTTGCATAAGAGAAGAAAAAACAGTTCACTCTGCAGAATAAAGTTGTGCTAAAAGCTTTCTTTTCATTACACATTCAGTCTGCTCGTATTAAAGAGACAGAGACAATCCAGCTGCTGTTTATGTCACTTGTCGCTTCGTTCCTTAAGTAGCGTTACAGCGATAGAGAAGAAATAAAGATGTGAAATAAGATATAGAGCCCTCAGGTCAAATATGAGACTGGTGGTGTAAAGTGAGATGAGTTTCATCGCAGAGACACAAACAGAAATTGATCAGTGTTTGTGCTTTTGACAGGTTCTTCATGTTTTTATCTGTCCTCTCTGACACAGATAGATGGGAGCAGAACATCACAAGCAAAGTCATCCCAGCATCTCTGATCTGTAAAGTCCAAAAACACAGCAGTCAGACAGCAAACCTGAAACTGTTGAACATCATTATGTAGACAGATCATTCATCCTGGGATATATTGTACGTTTGAACATCATCACTCACAGTTACAGGCAGAAACTCCTGACTGTTGTCATCACAGCACAACAGTTTTTGTAGCTGCATCATAAGGTTACTAATCAAAAACAAAATCAATAGTGTTTTCTGTAGTCTATGATATTATGCCATGTATTTGTAACTTAGAGTGACTTCATGAAGCCAAAGATTTTCAAATTGTAATTCACCAGCATTTTCTTTGATATTCATACAGTACTATTTACACCAATCACACACTGAGCTCTCATGGAAAATCATTTTATCTCATGTACCTCTAAAAGTAAAACCAATACAGTTTTTTTTGTTGTTTTTTGTTTCGTTTCATTTGTTTTTTTAAACCTGTCCTGCCCAGCAGCCTGGTATAGAGTATGATGACCTGGATACCATATTGTGCCAGACAGATTTTACTTTAACAAGAGAGTATTAATATACTCCTTTGTCTGTTTTATTATTTATTTAATTATGTATTGATTTGTCACCGAGCCGGACAGGGGGGCAGACACGGGGATGGGGGGGCACAAACAGACAGCACAGACAAAAGGACAAGACCTGTAAGAGAAGGGGTATGGAAGGTGGGGACAACACATGCAACACAACATGCAAACGCGGGAAGACCACACGCACACAAGATAGACCAGTGCCCCCCACCCCGCCGCCGCAACCAAGACGCCCAAATTCCACGCAATCATCAACATCCGTGCACACTGCGTGAGCATGGCGACACCCTATGCTCGGCAGCTCCCTGCGAATTACGCGTACGATGTCGGGCAACGAGAGACAGCGAGCGAAGAGGGCCCAGGCGAGGAGAGGAGACAACGGGCCCCCACGCCCAGGGACACGGGGCGGCTGTGGCTCAGGAGATAGGGGGTGTTGCCCGTCAATTGGAAGGTCGGCGGTTCAATCCAGGCTCCTCCCGGCTGCATGTCGAAGTATCCTTGGGCAAGATATAGATAGCCAATAGCCCGAGTCCCGACACCACCCCACAGCACCCCCGACGCCCCCGGGGCTCAAGGGTCAGGACACAAGGCCAAGGAGAACCCCCCGACTCCTTCAAAAACCTATTCTATTCATCCTGTCCATTTTACACCTATCATATACTGAGCTCTCATTGAAAATATTATTATATTATTTACCTCTAAAATTAAAGCCAAGACAGTTCTGACGACCACCAGCGTTATCAGGCTGTCCATTACACCACTGAGTAAAGTGGAAAGGCGTTCCGTCACTCCAGAACCACAGTGACTCCTTGAATACAAAAGAGAAGTTTGTACATATAAAAGACAATAATTATTTAATCAAATAACTGTTGCACATTATGTAATGATGGATAAGAAACCTGTTGTGCATCAGACCCTCCAATCCACGCTACAACTTGATTTTGAGTGATGCTCGAAGTCGACATGATGTGAATCACACCAAACTCCTTGGAGTTTTGTACAGATGCGAGGTTTCCACCCAGAGAGTGACAGTTTCTCTACAGCGGAGAAAGAAGTGCAGAAAGTTGTGATTTAGAGTTGAAACTAGTGAGCAGAATAGACGTAGTGTGGAAGTTTCACTGAATAATTACCTCAGCCAAAGCCCAGCTCATGGTTTGCGCAACATAGAGGTAACATCGACCGTTGAAAGGAATCCAGCCACTGGGACAAGATGTGGCCCTCTTGACAACATGACTCCCTCCTGAAGTCAAACAGACAAGGATAATGAGTCTACAGTAGTAGATGCAGTCGTTCTGTTTGTTTACCGGAGGATAAAAAGATTTTCAGAATCATACAAATATATATATATATATATATACACACACACATATTTGTGTAGTTCTGATAAAGTACCACTGACCTGTTGGAGTGAACAAATCGGTCCGATTTCCAGCCTCTGCGTCTGGAAGAGCTGGAAGGACATTTTGACCCACTAGTGAGTTCATGTCTTCATCTACCCTTGTTGCTGTGTATAGACACATGAACATAAGCTGTCTCTCGTTCACACTCACATATGGAGTAATACTCACCAGCAGCTCTGGTCAGAGCCATCATGGCACAAAGAAGTGCAGACAGAGTCAGCGTCTTCATGGTGGAGATGATGCAGATGTTGAAGATGATGATTACCTTTAATAAAGACAGACAGGGACATGTTAGTAATACTTCTCTAGGGAAGAGACCACCTGTAGTGGCAGTCAGGTCAATATATAATGACAGTTTGTGAGCAAACCTGCTGCAGAACGATCTTCTCTTCTTCCTTCTCAGCGTCTGTAGCTTCAGTCGTCCTGAACCAGAGAAACACCAGCTCTTATATACAGTTGAAGACGGATCTTACCAGGAACTGAGGATGCAGTTACTTATCTTGCCACCTCACAAAACCAAGGAACTAAAGACAAAACACACAACTAAAATACACATTTACAGGCAACATGTTCGCCGTGTCCAGCTGAAAGGTTTGTTTCCATAATGTTTGTAACCATGAGGCTGTGAAATGTGCTCACTAAAGAAACATGCAAGATCATTTTTAAGCAGAACTCAAACTATTAAATGACATGTTTGACCTGCCTGCAATTGATTAAATGACCTGTAATAAATGTATTTAAAAAGAACAAATTCCAATTGGGTTGTGATCAGTGTTGGGAGTAACGTGTTACAAAAGTAACACAATTACAGTAATGTATTAGTTTTTGCTGTAACGCAGTAATATAATGCAAATACAAATCAGTAATATTATACCCATTACAATCTCAGTAAAGCGCGTTACAACGCACTTTAACCTGAAATTAAGAGGTGTTTAGTTTTTTAATAATTCACCAACACAGAGACTGTGCAAACTACGGGGAGCTCCTCTTAACAAGACGGTAGCTTCCCTGATGGATCATGAGTAAATAGATTTCTATAGGCTATATTAATATGTTGATTGGACGCAGTCAAACTGTAATTCTTTGTGACCTGGACTTCTCAAGATCTGGAGTAGTTATTAATCATTGTTAGGAAATATATATCAGATTCATGTTTGCTGTCAGATGAGCCTTGTTCAACATGTGAGACTGAAATAGGGCATTGTTGGGTGAAACCATCGCTGGATAAATTCCAGAGAAATTTAACATTGAGTCATTTTTCGTAACATAAAACTAGCTATGAACTCTGATATCATCATCTTTGATCCCCTTTAAGTACTGACAGTATCAGTACAAGTAGCCTGTTCGCTAAATAAGTGTGAGTAACACATCTGTCTCTCTTTATTAAAGGTTTCTTTAATGTCCACCATATAGATGCTGACTGTGTCACTGTTTGAAAAGGCCATGATGGCTCTGACTCCACGCTGCTGGTGAGTTTTACTGGCTATAACATTTACTAAAGTAGGCCACTTCAGTATCATTTTTAGTTGTGCGTATTTTGTTTTTCCATTTTCTGGGACTTTACACTTCTGTTCCTCCACAATTCAATGTTAAATATTGCACTTTATACTCAACTAGGCGAATTTGACAACTATAACATTATATTTTGGATACAAAACATATCAACAAAGAAAATACCTTCACTGTCCTAAATAGTTTATTTAGCTGAATAAATAGGAGACGTTTTTCATCCTCCACATACATTGGACACCGTCAATATAGGGCTGAAACAATTTGATAAATTCGAGTAACTCGATTAAAAATTATTGATGCAAATTCTTTGCTTGTACATAAATGCATCAACAATTATAATCCAATAATAAAATATATCAGCCTATGATATAGCTGATATATATCCATAATAATACTGTCTATAGGGCCATTTTAGATTATTACATTACTTTTGATACTTTATAGATAGATTAGATTTTAAATTTTGGGATTTGAATATTCAGGTTTTCGTTGCACACCTGACCTCCGCTCACAGCAGTGAACGTAACGCTCCTGTTCACA
This sequence comes from Micropterus dolomieu, assembly GCF_021292245.1. Classification (NCBI taxonomy): domain Eukaryota; kingdom Metazoa; phylum Chordata; class Actinopteri; order Centrarchiformes; family Centrarchidae; genus Micropterus; species Micropterus dolomieu. The sequence goes on from NC_060161.1 coordinate 33,048,525, forward strand.
TCGAAAGGGAAAACAAAATAAAGCCCTCAGCTGTGTGGGAGCTCTTTAAACTGAGTGATGACAGCCCGCTGCTCTGTACAGAAGCCACCAAACCGCTTCTGCAGCATCTAGTTTTCCTCTCTACTAGGGCTGCAGGATTATGTGAAAAGTCATTAAGCGATTATTGTGGACAATATTGCAATTTGCGAATGGATTATATTAGAACAAATGGTACTATGAGTCTGCTTGCTTAATTATCAAGGAATTCATGAAACACTCACACTCAAAACTGTATTTCTCATCTTGAACAAAGTCAAACAATATTTATAACAATAAAAAGTGAAACAGATGTAAAACAGAACAAGGGAAGCGTGTTGCTCTACAGAGGAGGCGGCTAGAAGGAGCAAATATTGGCAGACGGCTCATTGCACATCTGTCTAATGCAGAGTCTCTATCCACAACCTGGAGGAGAAACTGTACATGAGTGTATTAAAAAAAAGAGTATAATGTTTAGTTAATAGTATACTCTTAGTATAACAGTAATATGACAGTATTGCCTACTATTTTTACCTCTAGTCGAACATTAAATCCAGTTACAACTGTTTGATTTCTGTGGGTTGTTTTTATTAATTAAATCCTTGTGCAAGAAAAAGGCTCTACATTGGTCTCTAATGTGTTAATGCTAAGTACTAACTTGTCAATAATCATATTGTTCAACTTTTAATGACTTGCTGTAGCAGGTCAAACTTTTTTTAATGTGATTGGTCTGTTAAGGAAAAGTGACTGACAGGCGTGTCGGCTCTGTGAAAGGTTGAAAGCAACTAAATGCACGCATACAGCTAATGTTAAATGGCCAGCGAGCCAAACCCAAACCTTCCTTATCTTCTCCCTGTTTTCTTCTGTCTTACTGCTTCAGCTGCTGCAGACGTCTCTCTGTCTCTGTCACAGAGCGCGCTTTAAAACTTAGACTTTATGCCTGACTATGTTTTGAACCAGCTGGTGCTCATAAATCATTTTTGTCATTGTACGTAGGCTTATCTGTTTTAGGGGCACGTCAAAGACTGGGATCTATTGAACCAGGACACTGTTTTGAAATCATATTTTTTAAAAGTCCCATTGTCCCACTGTTTCTGGTCCTAAACTGAATGATTTTCTTCTGAAAGAAAATTCGTGACAACTTATTTTCAAATGAACATTTATTTTAAAAACATAGTTAGATGGGTGTGGTGTTGGGGTGTACGGGGAAGTTTTCTATATGTTGAATATAATATAGTCTCTCACATTAATTTCTCAAGGCCGGTCAATTTTCCTTGGAACGCCAGGGAGAGGTAAAGTTTGAATAAAACCATTAAAAATCAATACATAAAGCCTTTGCTCAATTAGATGAAACATACCTCAGTCATTTATTTATATTGCCCACAACACAACAGGAGGGTTAAACTAAACCAAATGCTGTTGGATAGTAAACTTTGAATAGAAAGATCCATTTGAGGTTTGGATCACATCGCACCTGTATCATCTCATTAGGTTTTATTGAATGGACATTTTCACTAGGTGCTCCCAACAATTATAATGTTCAGTATTATTTAACAGTATTAAAGCTAAAGTTCTTTGAGGTCCAGGCAAATTAAACTCACACAAACAGGAGATATAACACAGACCAGCTTGTTTCAATGCTTGAGACTTTTAATTTTGCATAAGAGAAGAAAGAACAGTTCACTCTGCAGCATAAAGTTGTGCTAAAAGCTTTCTTTTCATTACACATTCAGTCTGCTCGTATAGAGACAGACATTCTTTACTGCTGCTCTCTGCCTCAGACTTTCCATGTATTCGCATGTATCCTTATCTTATGGCTTTTCCATGTAGGCACTTGGAAGGGCAGGGAGGTGCTCTCCTTATCTTATGGCTTTTCCATGTAGGCACTTGGAAGGGCAGGGAGGTGTGCTCGCAGAACAGAGCCATACCGCCAAATATAACAACAATGCCACAACATCAGTCTTTGATGAAAATGGGCAGGCAAGGCAACAAAGTCAAGCTCAGCTCATTCAAACATATCAGCTGATAGCAGCCATCTCAGTTGTACATCAGCTGACAGCTCAGCACAACCTATGTAACTTAATGGGAAGTAATATTCTGGGAAATAGCACATTTTTTTATTTATCCATACTCAAGGGCAGACGAAACTCAGATTAATAAATACTCGTTCTTCGACGCCCTTCTCCCTGTGATGTGCTTCTGTCAACGATTTATTGAAATTTATTGAGGAAACTGGTAGAGCCGCGTGGCTGGCCAAGACAAACATCACAGACATTTCAAGAGATGCCTTTACACTTTGCATTACATCTATTGGGTAAATACAATAATAAATTATTAAATGTAAATATTCAAGCGGCTAACCGCATGTCAATAAATACATTTGAGAGGACTGTGGCTGACTTTCCCCAATTTGATAGTCAAATGTGAGCTGTGTGCAACTGCAGGGGCGGGGTATAAAAACGCTGCAACTGAGACGCATCCTTGCTCTGTTTGCTGTGAGCTGCACTTTACTGGATGCATGCCTGCATGTGTACTGACTCTGCAGGGATTTTATTAAATTAGAAAAGCTGATCTACAGGAGGAAAATAGGCTATTAACAGAATGCTTGAAAACCTTACTGCATTATATTCCATAAATTTTTTGTATCTTTTAATTGTCACCTGTTGCCTGAATTTTGTGTTTCCCTTTACAGAAATTAGGACTTTTCCATCATAAATTGAGACAGAAAGGCAGAAATTGGTGCAGAAATTTTCACCAGAATGCAGGAAATTAAGTCTTCTTTTTTCTGGAGGAGGACCCCAGACCCTTCTCCTCATTTCTGTCCCCTCCACCATTGTAACTAAACCAGTGTTCTTGCATTTCAAGACATCTACCCCATAAAGCAAAAAGAAGTCTCTGAATTGACACACAATTTATGGAGTAACACATATAGGTCTGATCTCCCAATTTAGGCTATGATGTTGATGTTGACAAGTATGCTGATCACACTTTTTCACAATTGACCTGATTACTGACTTGGCTGTTCGTCTAATCATGCTAAAATTGTGAGTTTGGCTGCTGAATGTTTAAAACACTTCCTGTGGATACTAGAGTAATGATCCCAACCCCTGAGGTGGACTTTTTTGGGTTTGGCAAGGGGGGGCATCAATTTAAAATCTCTCGTAGGGGTCCAACAATGTCAGGGCCAGCCCTGCCTTGACTCGTCTGCAATTCTGTGGGCCCCAATTATCTTTGCTACACATTAGTCAGCAAACACCATCATGAAAGTCCAAACGGTATTTTTATTTCTTAACATGTAAATGAAACCCTCAACACTGGTGTAGTGTTTTGTCTCACACCTTTATTTTTAAAGCACTGAGCAAATATTTTCTCTTAGGAAATGTAGTTTTCTTTGACTGTGTTTGTATAGGGCTGCTGCCATTACGGTTTGAATTCCAGCTCTCACTCACTCACTCACTCACTCACTCACACACTCACACACACACACACACACACACACACACACACACACACACACACACACAAAAATACATTGACAACAGCCATGTGTGATTTGAATGGTTATCATGAACTCCGCTGCACAAATCTGTCCAGCACAACGCTGTCACTGTCGGACACACCTTCAAAAAAGTTATTAGCAAGTAGCCCAGCTAATTAGGACAGCTATGTTAATGTTAGTAAAGTGATAGTCAATGTATACAATATAATAATTGGGATTCATGTTGATAAATATCCGTGGTCAGGAGGTTCAGTGGGAACATTCTCCATGTAAAAACCCTTTCCATTATTTGGTGACTGGTACCCTATTTTTGCTATCTTGGTTATGAAGTGATATTTTCCACCGTCTTGTCCACCTTTAGATGACCTGCATTAAAACAACACGGGGCACAGTGTCAAAGAAGAGCTTTTTGTAGTCCATTTTCGGAAGATTGTAGTTTCATCATGGCAGGCCACGTCAGTAACATCCACCATCACATGATTACGCCGGTGGAAATCTGATGAGGATGGAAATGTCCGTCAATTGGCTTTAAAAACTAATAGGCCTAAAGTTGTTGCGATTAGTGACGGAGATTCTATGGCTAAGATCACACTTTTTGAGTCAAAGGCCTCAAAGGTAAACGTGGGCCAAGCCTATGTGATGAGAGGGTATTCCCTCAGGGGCCAGTCCCCTCCTTATGAAATACCTACAACAAAAGATAAAATGTTCTTCAAGTCCGTCCCACTGGAGGTGTCCGCAGCGCTGAGGAGTGAGGGACAAAGGTCCTCAGTCCAGCCTCCCTGCAGACCTACCTGTGCAATGCCAGGGAGTCGTGGTGGAGGTCAGTAAAATCATTTCAAAAACAAAATGCTCACATCGTTCTCTTGTGTGTGTGCTATGTGTAATTAACGCCAATATTCTTGTTGTCCCGGTGTCCAAAATAACAAAGGTCCAGGTAGGCAAAGACGCTGTGCCCCTCACCCTGGAGCAGGTACGCTTTAAATTACAGTGCGTTGAGCGATTCAGAACCACGGAGAGCGAGAGATGATTTCAGATCACACACACAATTATTGAGAATCACAGATGTAAAAACAAATTGAAATACAATAGGCTTCTTACAGGGATGACTTATGTGATGGGGCTTAGAGTGTTAATTTGATTTACAGTGCTCTATGTTGGCCTGATGATGACTATGTTATAATGATTGAATGTGATTAGTGAGTCTGAAGAAAATATGGTCTATGAGCACATAAATAAATGTTTATATTTATGTTTTAAGGATAAAACACAGGTGTGTGTAAGCCTTTGGAGGGAGGCAGCAAAGTTCTCCTTCGAAAGGGGAAGAGAACTACGTCTGACCCATTTGTCAACATACAGGATTTAATTGCCAATTTTAAAATGCGAAATACACACAAAAATATCTAATAGGTAATAGGCCTATGCAAATATCTCAGAGTCTCATCTCAAACCCCAGACATAGCTTTGAGTCTACCAGATGATGAATGTAAAACATGGATATGTCAACTCATGTGTGGCTTTAAAGATACTGGGGACCTTTCTGTTTGAACTCATTTTAATTTCTTCCTTACCGGAGGCAAACACAACCAGCATCGTTGCGGCCTCTGGAGCCAACGAAGATGGGCGGAGGCCACGAATGTTGAAATTGTTGGTTGAGGGAGACGCCACATATGAGACTGAGGAGGCCCTTTGGCTTCCTCTACAGAAGAAATTTTAAAAATTTCCATTCCATTTAAAATCAAAACTGTCAGGGGAAAAGTTTGTTGAAGCTGAGGCCTTTGAGGGAGAGGAGGCAGAGCAACGAGTCCATGCCTCTCTCTGTCTGTCTCTCTCTCTGACCATTAGGCCTAAATGAAACTAAATGTTTGTTACAATCAGTTTAACACATTTTTTTTCTAGAAAATGTTATAATTCAAGAATGTTTTATGTTTTAGTGAGTTGAGTTGTTATTAAGATGTTTAAAATAAATTTACACTCTTGATACATTCTGTATTTGCTGTAGTTTCTGTGATGTTTGACACTTACTATATTGGTATTGTATGCAAGCAAAAGTGGGCTACTTCTGTCAAAATGTAGGCCTACTTAAAAGTTAAAAAGCAGGGTAAATTCAGACTTATTGGTACATTAGGACCTGCGACATTTTACACAAACGATGGACTGATATGGAAACTGAACCAGAACCATAGAGACTGAATTCTGTCACATCACATGATGCTCCTCAAAGTGAACATAACAGCTCCAATGGCAAGCGATGCCAATCTTGTCTGTGATTACAAACTACAGGGAGTGTCCACTAACATCACTTCTGTATCGTCTGTGAGACAACAAGAGGTTGATTTCATATTCCTTAATACCCAAACTGAATTAGAACTACCAAGTAAATGCAGTTTGAAATCTTCCGCATCAGACAAGTCAAGCTTATCTGCTCCATTAGTAAATACTGTTGCCTGTGATAATGTCTTACAAGACTTGAACTGAATGTAAACTGACAAAGCGAGGGGAAAAATCCAAGAGGAGACTACTGGTATCTGAAAAGGCATCACAGATAAAGGAGAATCTAAAAAGAAAAGAAAGGAGAAAGTATGTTTCTGATGAGGAAACTCAGACAAAGAAAACGAGAGTCAGTTACCAACCACTATCAAAACAACCCTGAATTCAGAAGGAGGCAAATGGAATATATTACAAAATGCTGCAAGGAAAATGCGGAATTCAGACAGAGGCAGCAATCTTTTATCACTCGGTGTTTAAATGAATAGTGCAAGGTCCCCAATGAGAGAAGGAGGGAATGTATTTGTACAACATGTCACAGCCATCTTAAAAATGGATTAATGCCAAGCCTCACTGTAACTAACAACTCGGAGCTTGTTGACATTTTACACCTGTG
>NC_060161.1:33055019-33066079 GCF_021292245.1 Micropterus dolomieu
GGAGGCAAACACAACCAGCATCGTTGCGGCCTCTGGAGCCAACGAAGATGGGCGGAGGCCACGAATGTTGAAATTGTTGGTTGAGGGAGACGCCACATATGAGACTGAGGAGGCCCTTTGGCTTCCTCTACAGAAGAAATTTTAAAAATTTCCATTCCATTTAAAATCAAACTGTCAGGGGAAAAGTTTGTTGAAGCTGAGGCCTTTGAGGGAGAGGAGGCAGAGCAACGAGTCCATGCCTCTCTCTGTCTGTCTCTCTCTCTGACCATTAGGCCTAAATGAAACTAAATGTTTGTTGCAATCAGTTTAACACATTTTTTTCTAGAAAATGTTATAATTCAAGAATGTTTTATGTTTTAGTGAGTTGAGTTGTTATTAAGATGTTTAAAATAAATTTGCATACATTTACACTCTTGATACATTCTGTATTTGCTGTAGTTTCTGTGATGTTTGACACTTACTATATTGGTATTGTATGCAAGCAAAAGTGGTCTACTTCTGTCAAAATGTAGGCCTACTTAAAAGTTAAAAAGCAGGGTAAATTCAGACTTATTGGTACATTAGGACCTGCGACCCTGTACGCAGGATAAGCGGTTGATGATGGATGGATGGATGGTACATTAGGTAAATTGGGTCAGCATAAGAAAACAGCATTGTATTTCTGCCCTGCAGCTGTTCCTTCCTCCACCAATGACCAGCTCACCGCAGCCTGGCCGATGGGTCTCCCAAGTGGTATTCTGGGCAAGCGAGCGGGAAGGGGGATGCGTAGGGTGCTGCAGCACCCCTTATTGACAAGGAGGAACACAGTGTGCAAATGACAACGTGCAGACTAACAAATGGGCTCTATTGTTACTAAAGGACAACATAAATTACAGCAGGTTAGTGCTGAATTCAGAGGATGCTCGGGTTCATATTACAGCCTAATAATTTATCGTCAGCAGCTGTTCGCAATATTTTGTCAAGATTATAGGAGCTACAAATCATTGACAGGCCCCCCACCCAACTATTTTCTCAGATGATTTCTTTATTGTGTTGATGTGTGAGTGTTTTATTTAACGGTTTACGGTAACGGTTTTAAAAGTTTCCATGGGCGCAGTATAGGTTAATGTCACAGCAAATATCCTGGGACATTTATGCAACAAAACTACAAACTGTAGCAGTAAACGTGACAGGACAGAGGAACCTGGAGCTGTCGATAGTTTCCTCGACCTAGAGGCTGGACTGAGCTGCTTGTTATCTGATGTACAGTATGCATTGCTGCTGATGAGACAGTTGTGTATTGCAGTGTTTGGAACCAGGTCAGGCAGATATGGTTTCTTTGATCCACACAATAACAGCCAAAGGTTTGCCCCTACCCCTGGATTCACGCACTCCTGGTACTGCTGTCATGCTGACATTCACACATCTCAGTGATGTGATTGACAGGCTCATAAAGTGTCACAAAACGTTGGGCACACTGTCGTCCTATAACTATGAAATGAAGCCTCTGCGGTTTTACAGTGTGAATACAACCAACCTGAATGATGCTATGCCAGAGAGAGACACAAAGAGTCAGCCTACAACTCACACTGCTGTTGTGTCAGCCGCTCTGCTGGATGATGCTCCTCAAAATGAATCAAGCCTGAGTGCTCCTAAGATAAACACTGTTGTCTCTGATTACTCTGATAACATTTTACACAAACGATGCACTGATATGGAAACTGAACCAGAACCATAGAGACTGAATTCTGTCACATCACATGATGCTCCTCAAAGTGAACATAACAGCTCCAATGGCAAGCGATGCCAATCTTGTCTGTGATTACAAACTACAGGGAGTGTCCACTAACATCACTTCTGTATCGTCTGTGAGACAACAAGAGGTTGATTTCATATTCCTTAATACCCAAACTGAATTAGAACTACCAAGTAAATGCAGTTTGAAATCTTCCGCATCAGACAAGTCAAGCTTATCTGCTCCATTAGTAAATACTGTTGCCTGTGATAATGTCTTACAAGACTTGAACTGAATGTAAACTGACAAAGCGAGGGGAAAAATCCAAGAGGAGACTACTGGTATCTGAAAAGGCATCACAGATAAAGGAGAATCTAAAAAGAAAAGAAAGGAGAAAGTATGTTTCTGATGAGGAAACTCAGACAAAGAAAACGAGAGTCAGTTACCAACCACTATCAAAACAACCCTGAATTCAGAAGGAGGCAAATGGAATATATTACAAAATGCTGCAAGGAAAATGCGGAATTCAGACAGAGGCAGCAATCTTTTATCACTCGGTGTTTAAATGAATAGTGCAAGGTCCCCAATGAGAGAAGGAGGGAATGTATTTGTACAACATGTCACAGCCATCTTAAAAATGGATTAATGCCAAGCCTCACTGTAACTAACAACTCGGAGCTTGTTGACATTTTACACCTGTGTTGTCTGATCTCAACATGCTGGAGAGACATCGCATCACCAAGTACATAACATTTGCCAAAATCATTCCTCTTCCTAAAGGCCGACAGAGAGCGATACATGGTAATGTTATATGTGCCCCGTCTGAGGTACAGGAAACAGTCAGCGCTCTGCCCCGACTGAGAAGTGAGTCTCAGGTGATGAGAGTAAAACCGAAGAGACGATTGCATTGCAGAGGCCATCAGCTGTTTCAGACTGTGATGGTGTGGTCTACACTAGTGCAGGCAAACGCATTCACCCACAGTACGAGGATGTCACTATAAGAGATGAGACTGAATTATATGATCCAACAAGACCACGACCACGATGGCAACTTGGAGGATGATGATTATAATGCCGATGATTTGATGGAAATAGACAGGTGTGAGAGTGATGCACTGTGTGAGGCAGAAAACATGACATGCTGGTTTGTGATGAAAGTCAACCACAGGAACAGAGAGATGAGCCAGAACGGGAAGGTGACATTGCTCTTGACTCATGCCTTCAGCCACGTGATGTTTCAGAGGACATATTGTGTTTTAGTGAAGGGATCTATTCTGTGGCACCAGCAGAGAGAAACTGTCCAGTCAGTTTCTTCAAGACTACTCGGCTTGAAGACTTGAATCTTTAGCTTTCCCTTGCCGGTTCCCCACCGGAATTAATACACTGGATGAACAGAGACCTCATAAATTAACCAAGTAGTTATTTCAAAATAAGGCTTTTTGGTGTTGATGTACATGTTCTTCGCTCAGTTTGTGACTGAAATACACTTGGCCACTTCTAACATGACAATTCAGTTACGTAAATGAAAACTTTTCACCAGAGATCAACGCAAAATAAATGTTGCAAGAAAAACTCGAGGTAGAGAGACTGGTGAGAAATAAAGATGCAGTCAGGTTCATGCACTGAGAAGAACACCTGCCTACAGGGAGAAAACAACAAGGGATCTGTTTGCCATGATCAGACATTTGGGCACTCCTACATTCTATTGCACATTTTCTGCAGCCAAGATGCATTTGCCTGAAGTTTTCAAAATATACTGCTGAATATTCTGTATATACACATGTACATAAACTGAGACAAATATCTTTAAAAATGATCAAAATATACTTTTAGGCTAAACACATTTTCAATAAAAGACTAACTCCTTATGATAAGTATCTCTTATCTAATACCTTAATTTTAAATAACCTAAAACTTATTTTCACCACAGTGGTGGTGATCCTTGAATAGTTTGCACAGCACAAAATTTACTGCAACTACAGATTATTCAATTTATTTAATTAACCATCCTATTGTGTTTGTTCCTTTTATCCTATAAACAGTGTTCCACGCCTTCCTTTCGCTGACTGTGCAAGGAAAGGGGGAGAACACAGACAGACAACACAAAAACCAAAACACAGCAAGCATCCTGCAGTCACACAAAAGGGGGAAGAAATCTCACTCATACACATACAAAGAACCTGGGGCAAGGGGTCAAGACTTGGGGATTGTGTTCAGACCTCATTTATCTGAAATAATTTCACTCATTTTTCAGCAAAAGAGGTACAATAACATATTATTTTGACTGTAGTTAAGACCAGAGGAAAACATAACCAGAATGGAATCTGTCCAGGATACTGTTTTGAAACAATCTAAAAAATATTATATACTATAATTTGATGTCTGTTTCTGGTCAAAAGCGTGGTGTGTATGGGGTAGTTTTCCATCTGCTGGTTGATTTAAATAAAATTTTCACAACGTGTTCCACACTTGACGTACGAAATAACAAATAGCTACCGGATACTCTCTAGTGCCACATAGCAGACACAGAAAAGTGACGTGAAAATTGTCCCTGCAGCATCCGAATGCACGTGACAATTCTACGGCGTGTCGCACCCGACATGCTTCAGGTGCGAGGGCCCGCCCAGCACTGCTGCTGGAACCCTATTGGTTCTGTTGTCATCATTCTTTCTTTCTTTCTTTCTTTCTTTATGTCTTTCATCTTTTACTCCGCTAAAGTGTTCAGGCAGCAAAAACTGCTGCACAAAAACTCACCAAAATCTCGATCTGGATTCATCTGCATCTTTACTCTAAAGAAGTCAAATTATGTGACTTTTTATCACTTTTCTCTACAATCTATTTTTGTAAACTCGTCCTAGGTTTCGCCAGTCACCTGAAACTTTGGCAAGATCATGTACATCAATTATCAGAATTTATCAGACGAATTTTGATATGTCAATTTGTTTTTTGTTCATAAATTTTTACTTTTGTGTCCTTATGTACAATTTTACATAAATGCCCGTAAATCAAAATTGGCTTAAGCTATTGTAACCACACTTGATGCGTCTGTTTGGATACTTGGTACGAGCTTTGCTGGGATATTCTTTCACTCGGGGGCACTACACATGCAAAAGGTTTATACCTCGTTATTTGCTGCATGGATTTGTACAAAATTCGGCTCGTATACGATCTAGGGTCACTACTCAGTTGATGCATAAAATTTTGTAATGATTTCTCAAATTCTGCATTGCTTATGACAATAATTGTTAATAATGTATCATTTTAAAAACGTCCTAGAGAGCTGACATATTTTCCACAAATCCACTGACAAATGTTTGCCTCACTGCAACCTATGGTCAATTCAGAAGTCAGTCTCTCTATTTTTCAAATATCAACACAGACGTCCTCTAGATGGCCGATATCAAGGGTTTTTAAATCACTCAAACGGTGAGTCTGCAGTGGTATTGAGTATCTTGCTGAAACTTGTACAGTATGCACAACATTTTCTTTTTTGCACAGTTTTGGATCAAATGCCATCAAAATAATTGACAACACACCCAAAACCAGCAGAATGATGTGTGATTTTTTTCCCGAATCTTCTCACCAACATTTTGACTATTGGAAACATATTATTTTTAAACTGACAAAACAATCTATGTATGTCATGACCTCAAATTGTGAGAAGGTGTGTGGAAACAGCCTCTCACCAGTCAGTCAGTCAGTAAGTCACCTGCTCTGCAGATCTGAAGTTCCAGGGTTCAAATCCTCAGGTGAACAAGTCAGACTTGCTGACAATGGGGGTGTTTACAACATAGTGAGTCAAATTCTTTATTTTATTTGGATCCCATGACACTTTCTTGTGCAGCTTAAACTTCAAGACTTGGGAACACAAAATGTTGCAGGTGGGCTGAACATTTCACCCAGTAATCAGGTACATATAATGAGGCTCTCTGATCTCATGGTGATGGTGTTTGAGATAACTAGGAAAATGCAAAGTCCACATTCTTTCATCACTTTGATCTCTCAAGTCATCTGCATCTCTTCTTCTCCACTGAAAATATCAAATGTTGCATTTTTCACAACTTGTTTGGATCCCAATCATTGCCGCTTGCAGCTATATTTATTTATTTATTTTGCCCAGAACACAACAGGAGAGTTAAAATAAACCAAATGCTGTCGGACACTTTCAGAAACTTTGAATATGAAAATCCATTCAAAGTTTGGATCACGTCACCTTTTGTACCATCTGGACATTTTCACTGGGTGCTACCAACAATTATAATGTTCAGTATTATTTAACAGTATTAAAGCTAAAGTTCTAGGCCAATTAAACTCACACAAACAAGAGATATAACACAGACCAGCTTGTTTCAATGCTTGAGGCTTTTAATTTTGCATAAGAGAAGAAAGAACAGTTCACTCTGCAGAATAAATTTGTGCTAAAAGCTTTCTTTTCATTACACATTCAGTCTGCTCGTATTAAAGAGACAGAGACAATCCAGCTGCTGTTTATGTCACTTGTCGCTTCGTTCCTTAAGTAGCGTTACAGCGATAGAGAAGAAATAAAGATGTAAATCGAGATAAAGAGAATTCAGGTCAAATATGAGACTGGTGGCTGGAGAGAGACGAATTTCCTCGCAGATACACAAACACATGCTTTTATCATTCCTCTCTGACACAGATAGATGGGAACTGCCAATCACAATTCTGGTCATCCCAGCATTTCGAGTCTATAAGAACCAAAAACACAGCAGTCAGACAGCAAACCTGAAACTGTTGAACATCATTATGTAGACAGATCATTCATCCTGGGATATATTGTCCGTTTGAACATCATCACTCACAGTTACTCTTTATTGTTGTTATCACAACACCACAGTTTCTATGACTACATTAATAGGTTACTAATAAATCTCAAAATCAATCGTGTACATTTTGTAGGTTAGGATGTAATACCATGTATTTGTAACTACAAGTGCAAAAAATATTAAAATTGTAATTCACCAGCCTTTTCTTTGATATTCATCCTGTACAGTTTACAACAATTATACACTGAGCTCTCACTGAAAATAATGTTTTATTATTTACCTCTAAAATTAAAACCAATACAGTTCTGACGACCACCAGCGTTATCAGGCTGTCCACCACACCACTGAGTAAAGTGGAAAGGCGTTCCGTCACTCCAGAACCAATGTCCCTCCTTGAGCACAGAAGAGAATATTGAACGTTTAAAAGACAATAATTATTTAATCAAATAACTTTTGCACATTATGTAAATGACAAATAATATACCTGTTGTCCATCAGACCCTCCAAGCCAAGCTATTACTTGATTTTGAGTGTTGCTCAATGTCATCACCGCCTGAATCACACCGGACTCCTTGGAGTTTTGAACAGATGCGAGGTTTCCACCCAAAGAGTGACAGTTTCTCTACAGAGGAGGAAGAAGTGTAGAAAGTAGTGAACAGAACAAACATTGTGTGGAAGGTTCACTGAATAAAGATAATCCCCATTACCTCAGCCACAGCCCAAATCATGGGTTGTTGAACGAAGAGATAACATTGACCGTAAAAAGGAGTCCAATCTTTTGGACATGATGTGGACCTCTTGACAACATGATTCTCTTCTGTCATACAAAAGAGTGGACAGTGAGTCTACAGTAGCAGTAGATAAATGCAGTATTTCTGTTTGTTTACAGGAGAACATCATGACAAATTGTACTTTAATATAATTCTTATAAAGTACCGACTGACCTGTTGGAGTGAACGAGTTGGTCCAGTTTCCAGCCTCTGCGTCTGGAAGAACTGCACAGTTTGACATAGTTACTGATTTAAGTTGTCTGCTGTTTACATTGTTTATTTATGAATAAATTTAATTACACATGAACATAAGCTGTCTCTCTTTCACACTCACTCACATATGGAGTAATACTCACCAGCAGCTCTGGTCAGAGCCATCATGGCACAAAGAAGTGCAGACAGAGTCAGCGTCTTCATGGTGGAGATGATGCAGATGTTGAAGATGATGATTACCTTTAATAAAGACAGACAGGGACATGTTAGTAATACTTCTCTAGGGAAGAGACCACCTGTAGTGGCAGTCAGGTCAATATATAATGACAGTTTTTGAGCAAACCTGCTGCAGAACGATCTTCTCTTCTTCCTTCTTAGCGTCTGTAGCTTCAGTTGTCCTGTCTGGAGCTGCTGAACCAGAGAAACTCTTATACAGTTCATGACGGATCTTGCCAGGAACTGAGGATGCAATCAATTATCTTGCCACCTCACAAAACCAGAAACTAAAGACAAAACACACAACCAGAATACACATTTACAGGCACCATGTCCAGCTTAAAGTTTTGTTTGCATAATGTTTGTAACCACCAGAGCTGTGAAATATGATCACAAAAGAAACATACTAGATCATTTTGAAGTGGAACTCAAACTATCAAATGACGTATTTGACATTGGCATTGTTTCAATTCACTGATATTTATGTAGTGAGCATTTTGCAGAGCATCCATCACTTTAATTATTATATTATTATTATATTATGTTTAAATGTAAAGCCTGTGTTCAGTACAACTCTGAGAGACAGAGCACAGGAAGTGAGTGAAGTGAGCTATCACTAAGGCTTGTTCTGCTTTGATTTGTCTGATAACACAAGATGCAGATGTCTGATGACTAAGGTCCTTCATACAGTTAAAAGATGTAGTTACAAATGACCAAGATCTAAAAATGGTATCGTAAAAATGTACCTGCATTTCAAAATGTAAGGAGTTGAATGTGTTTTAGAGATGTGATTCCCTCTGAATATCTTTTTCTTTGAGTTGATCCAATCAGTTACCGACAGTTACGTTTTATTTAACTGTATCATCTTTTATCACTCTTCACTAGTTCACATGTCGTTTACTCATTTGTATTTTAAGAATATTAGCCTCCAGTGTCGCTGCTATTAGTTCTGTAGAGATATAAAAAGCTCTGACTGACTCCTGTGCTGGATGTTTTACTGTTACAGCAGTAGCTCCGCAGCTGACACGGATATATATTGTACTGACCAAACATCAGAAGGATATATGATAGTGTGTATGTTTGCGCACTTACCTGTCTTTATGTCTTTATTTTTTAATGAGCTGCCTTTTGGTTACACTACAGAAGGGATGAAGATGTCAAACATGGTTTAACACAATGGATTTTCAAATGCTCTTTATCTGTCATTTTTTAATGCAGTGCTACCCTTCTCAATTCCTAAAAAAGTATAGTAGGATTCATCAGAAGGAATTACTTCTTGACCCTGTGATGGCTGTTAGCTGGGTGAACTGTAATTCTGTTAAGGATACAGGTGTTTGGAAATATATTTCAGATTCATGTTTGCTACACTCTAGTCAACAAACACACAAACCAGTATTTTATTCTTCTTACCATGTAAATTATGCTCTAAAGGCTGGTGTGCTGTTCTGTCTCGTGTTCTTACAATTTTATAGCAGTAGACAAATATTTTCAATTAGGAGATAACAGAATTTACTTTGTAGTGTTTGTTTTGGGCTGCTGTCACATGAGCCTTGTTCAACATGTGGAACTATATCAGGGCGTTGTTGGATGACGCCAACAGTGGATAAATAATGGTCTTACACAAAACCATAAACAGCCTATTGTACAAACACAAACATTAGCATATTGATGGATAATTTATTTATATCCTTTGCTTTATTAAAAATATTAATGCCTCACTTAAAAATACTCACAAATAAAAGCACTGTATATTTAAAATGTTAAGTAAAAATATGTAAGTAAAATTGGGAAAATGTACTCAATGTAGAATGAAATATGTCCCCTGTGACTGTTATACTAATATATATTATATCATTTGATTAGTATTACTATACTACTGAAGTAGGATTATACAATCATACATCACATTTTTTAAGCTCTTTATATTTTGTGTGTAAAAATTTTACTTTGTAAAGTTGCTGAAACTGTTAGACAAATGTAGTGAAGTAAAAAGTACAATATTTCCCTCTGTGATTTAGTGGAGTAGAAGTACATGAAAAGAAAATACACAAGTAAAGTACAAATACATTTAATTTTTACTTAAGGACAGTACTTGAGTTATCCATCACTGAATATTAGCAAACACACTATTAGGACAAAGTATTAAGAGTTTATAGAGTGCAACAGGGACGTCACTAGGATTGAAAGACAGGGGGGGCTTTGCCCCCAGGGTATGTGTAAATTATGCTTGCAAAATATTTGCACTCACATCTTTTGTTACTGGATTAGTGACTACACTTACACTATATTATAGTTTATTGTTGCCTGCCTGTACATGTACATGAAGGTTAATGACATCCCATTCTTAATCCGTAGGGTTTAATATAGAGTTGGCCCACCCTTTGCAGCTATTACAGCTTCAACTCTTCTAGGAAGGCTGTCCACAAGATTTAGAAGTGTGTTCATGGGAATTTTTGACCATTCCTCCTAAAGCGCTGAGGTCAGGCACAGATGTTGGACAAGAAGGCCTGGCTCGCAGTCTCCACTCGTTAGTCATGGAGTTCCACAAGGATCTGTCCTCGGACCAATCCTCTTCACTTTATATATGCTTCCGTTAGGCAATATTATCAGGAAATATTCCATAAGCTTTCATTGTTATGCAGATGATACTCAGTTATATCTATCGATCAAGCAAGATGAAACTCATCAGTTAGCTTAACTTCAAATGTGCCTTCAGGATGTTAAAACCTGACCTGTAATTTTCTAATGTTAAACTCAGAGAAAACTGAAGTTATTGTTCTGGGGCCTAAGCACCTCCGTGATGCACTATCCAAAGATATAGTTTACCTTGATGGCATCGCCCTGGCCTCCAGCACCACTGTGAGGAATCTTGGAGTTATCTTTGATCAGGACATGTCATTTAAGTCTCACATTAAGCAAATTTCAAGGATCGCCTTTTTTCACCTACATAATATTGCGAAAATCAGGAACATCCTGTCTAAAAATGATGCAGAAAAACTAGTCCATGCATTTGTTACTTCTAGGCTGGATCACTGCAATTCCTTATTATCAGGCTGCTCGAAAAAGTCCATTAAGACTCTTCAGCTGATCCAGAATGCTGCAGCACGTGTTCTGACAGGAACCAGGAAAATAGATCACATTTCTCCTGTTTTAGCTTCTCAGCATTGGCTTCCTGTAAAATCCAGAATAGAATTTAAGATCATTCTTCTTACCTACAAAGCTCTTAATGGTCAGGCACCATCTTATCTTAAAGAGCTCATAGTACCTTACTACCCCACCAGAGCACTGCGCTCCCAGAATGCAGGGTTACTTGTGGTTCCTAGAGTCTCCAAAAGTAGACTAGGAGCCAGAGCGTTCAGC
>NC_060161.1:33066099-33093085 GCF_021292245.1 Micropterus dolomieu
ATGCAGTATTTCTGTTTGTTTACAGGAGAACATCATGACAAATTGTACTTTAATATAATTCTTATAAAGTACCGACTGACCTGTTGGAGTGAACGAGTTGGTCCAGTTTCCAGCCTCTGCGTCTGGAAGAACTGCACAGTTTGACATAGTTACTGATTTAAGTTGTCTGCTGTTTTCATTATGTATTTATGAATACATTTAATTACACATAACCATAAGCTGTCTGTCTTTCACACTCACTCACATATGGAGTAATACTCACCAGCAGCTCTGGTCAGAGCCATCATGGCACAAAGAAGTGCAGACAGAGTCAGCGTCTTCATGGTGGAGATGATGCAGATGTTGAAGATGATGATTACCTTTAATAAAGACAGACAGGGACATGTTAGTAATACTTCTCTAGGGAAGAGACCACCTGTAGTGGCAGTCAGGTCAATATATAATGACAGTTTTTGAGCAAACCTGCTGCAGAACGATCTTCTCTTCTTCCTTCTCAGCGTCTGTAGCTTCAGTCGTTCTGAACCAGAGAAACACCAGCTCTTATACACAGTTGATGACGGATCTTACCAGGAACTGAGGATGAAGTCACTTATCTTTCAATCTCTCCCAAAAGCAGGAACTAAAGACACGCACACTGACAAAACACACAATACACATTTACAGGCACCATGTCCAGCTTAACGTTTTGTTTGTAAAATGTTTGTAACCACATTCACTCTTTGGCGTACTGAGACTTTTTCTTGTGTACCAGCACTTCTCACAAGCTGCCAGAACTTTTGTCTGCCCTCTCCACCGGTGGAGGCGGAGCATTGACAAGATTGGGTATTTTATCCAAGCGTGTGCATAAAGTTGCTCATCAATGTCACTTTTTGTGAATCGACCAATCACAGCCTGGATGGGGCAAGACATTAAAAAAGGTTGACGTAGTGCTACAGCAAACTTTCAAAATGTTGAACATGTTCTGTATAAATTGTCATGATAACTGACAAGTTAGCATTTAACATATCAACAAATTAGAGACTAACCACCCTGTAGACCATTTTTCTTTCACAAGGATTTAATGAATGAGAACAACGTACCATAATGAAACTGCTGTAACTGAAATTATTGTTATACTTGTGGTAAGCAACATAGGACACTATTATATGGAATTATAATAAATGCACTAATATCGGTCCTACTCAATTGTTAACGAGACAGAAAATGGTTTTATTTGTGAATCAGCTGAATTGTTGAATCTCAACTAATAAGCTGTTGAAATGTTACAAATAGGCCTACTATAAACAATCTGTAGGCAGACATTAGCCAAATAAAGTGTCACCTATAAATATACACTCACCGGCCACTTTATTAGTTAAACCTGTTCAATTACGTGTTAACACAAATAGCTAGTCAGCCAATCACATGGCAGCAGCTCAATCAATTTAGGCATGTAGATGTTTTCAAGACAACTTTCTGAAGTTCAAACCGAGCATCAGAATGGGGAAGTAAGGGGATTTAAGTGACTTTGAACATGGAATGGTTGTTAGTGCCAGACGAGCTGGTCTGAGCATTTCAGAAACTGCTGATCTACTGGGATTTTCAGGCACAACCGTCTCTAGCGTTTACAGAGAATGGTCCGAAAAATAGAAAATATCCAGTGAGCGGCAGCAGTGTGGACGAAAATGCCTTGTTGAGGTCAGAGGAGAATGGGCAGACTGGTTCCAGATGACAGAAAGGCAACGGTAACTCAAATAAGCACTCGTTACAACCAAGGCATGCAGAATGCCATCTTTGAACGCACAACACGTCGAACCTTGAAGCAGATGGGCTACAGCAACAGAAGATCACACTGGATGCCACGCCTGTCAGCTAAGAACAGGTCGCCTGCCTTTACATGCACATGAAGGTTAGGGGTTTTTTACACCTACCTCGTTTGGTCCGGACTTTCGTACTTTTCAGTTTGATCCAAACCAAAATTGCAGGCGTGAAACCTCCCCTGGACCACGGTCCGGACCAAACATACGAAACTTGGTCAGACGAAAAGAGGTAGTCTCGGTCCAGATCAAACTGAACCATGGTTCGGTTAATTTTTGATGTGAAAGCATTTTTTGGATGGTTGGACTTTCAGACCATTTACACTAAGTTCAAAAGGTTACCGTGTGAACCGGAAACAAACAAATGCACAGAGAAATGCATTGAAATGAGGACACAATTATAAATTTATTTGGCGAATTTGAACAAGCCTTGAGTAGGCTATAGGCTAATTGGTCCTGCAGGTACTAATGCCATGATAACAATACAGTGGCAACGATATTAAATGTTCATCCCTCATTCATTTATGTCAAGTATAGGGAGACGCAGCCCACATGGATGACAACAAGTAAAGTCCTTTAGTGCGATCACATAAATGCAGTGTGAAACCAAACCAAAACTAACTGAATATATCAAAAGGTATCAAAACATGAACTTTAGTTAGGACCTTGGTGCGGACTTTCAGGTGTGAAAGTCCCCTAAATGACATCCCATTCTTAATCTCTATGGTTTAAAATGGAGTTGGCCCTTTGCAGCTATAACAGCTTCAACTGTGTTCATGGGAATTTGTGACGATCCTTCTAGAAGCACAGATGTTTGACAAGAAGGCCTGGCTTGCAGCCTCCGCTCTAATTCATCGCAAAGGTTTTCTATCGGGTTGGGGTCAGGACTCTGTGCAGGCCAGTCAAGTTATCCGCACCAAACTCATTCATCCATGTCTTTATGGACCTTGCTTTGTGCACCGGTGCACAGTCATGTTGGAACAGGAAGGGGCCATTCCCAAACTGTCCCACAAAGTTGGGAGCATGAAATTGTCCAAAATATCTTGGTACGCTGAAGTTCCTTCCTTTCACTGGAACTAAGGGGCCAAGCCCAACCCCTGAAAGACAACCCCACACCATAATCCCCCCTCTCCACCAAACTTTACACTTGGCACAATGCAGTCAGGCAAGTACCGTTCTCCTGGCAACCGCCAAACCCAGACTCGTCCATCGGATTGCCAGACAGAGAAGTGTGATTCGTCACTCCAGAGAACTTTTCTCCACTTCTCTAGTATCCAGTGGCGTCGTGCTTTACGCCACTGCATCTGGCACTTTGCATTGCACTTGGTGATGTAAGGCTTGTATGCAGCTGCACGGCCATGGAAACCCATTCCATGAAGCTCTCGACGCATTGTTCTTGAGCTAATCCGAGGGTCACACTATGTGTAGAGGTCTGTAGCTATTGACTGGCTGTTTCTCTTGTTCCCAATCACTTGCACTTTCTTATAATACCACCAACAGTTGGCAGTGGAATATTTAGTAGTGAGGAAATTTCACGAATGGACTTATTGCACAGGTGGCAACCTGTCACGGTACCACGCTTGAATTCACAGAGCTCCTGAGAGCAACCCATTCTTTCACAAATGTTTGTAGAAGCAGTCTGCATACCTAGGTGCTTAATTTTATACACCTGTAACCGAGGAAGTTATTGGAACACCCGATTCAATAATTCGGAGGGGTGTCCTAAAACTTATAGTGTTAACTATAGCAATATAGAGTATTTCTATTTGGTCTTAAATTACCACAAATATGCAGGAGGAAACCTAAAGTTGCCGCTGCACAGTCTGTCCTTTGTCTGTCAATGTGCTTGTGCATACAAGACGCAAACGGCAGAACAATGACACAAACTTTGATCTTCTCAGATACACATATCTCGTTGTCTTCATCTAGTCTTAGTTTAGCGCATTTTAGTTAGTTTCATCTTGTGTGTTTTGCTTTGTTGATCTTGTTAAATAAATGCTTGTGTACACATTTACATTCATTCATTCATTTAGCTGATTGAATTGCCAGATATGTCAGAGGTCACACGCCTCTGGAGCAACTAGGGGTTAAGTGTCTTGCTCTGGGACACATTGGTGGATGTGTCACAGTGGGGTGTTGAACACAGGTCTCGCACACCAAAGGCATGTGTCTTATCCACTCTACCATCACTACCCCATACATGCTGGTTTTCTTTTATTGCATCAGGGTGAATATATTGCCAACCTCTTCCACATAAAAATCCAAATCCTTCAACACACTATCTATAAATGATAATATTATTATAGTTGTTAATTTAATTACTGACCAGAATTCCAAATTAATAGTTTAGTATTTTTAATGAGACTGAATTAAGAAATTGCCTGTACATTTTCTCTTGCTTAAGAGTGGTGCCCCAAAGAGAATTTAGCTTCAAGTTATATTCTATTATTAATAATTGAATAATAAAAGTAATCATTATTTCCATTTTAAACTCTAATCCAAAACAACTGTCTCATGTGAGTATTTATTTAAGTGATACATAAAAGGCTCAGAAACAGCACAAATTGATCTGTAAAATCAGTAATTTATAATTCAATTTTAATTCAGCATTTTATCTTTTATCACTCGTCTCCAGTTCATATGTAATTCACTCTTCTGTATAATTCAAATATCAGCCTTTAGTGTCTGTTCAGATAATGAAACTCTGTGTGACACCTGTGTTTTTTTCTGTTTTGCTGGGATAATTTATTGTTAGAAGACACACCGTCTGTCTGCCACCATCCTGTTTTAGCTCTGACACGGATATGTTGAACTGACCAAACACAAACATCTGATGAGTATGTTTGATAGTTTGCATGTTTGCACACTCACCTGTCGTTGTGTCATCAGTCTCATGTGCAGTGGTGGCTGGTGAAAAACATTTATATATTAAGTCAGTTTCAAGAAACCCATGTCCAAAGTACATGTGGTGAACCACTTAAAGTCCTGACCCCTCTGGACATATGCTAAAGCATCACAAACATTTACCTTCCATTGACCCCATACCCAAGAGGCTGGAGGCCCCTAGTGAGATTAGTTACATGGCAGTGTTTTAAAGATGGTTCTCATGAAATTCCCATTACATTACTCCCTTTTAGCATATTATGCTAACACAGCATAATGAGGATATAAACATTTCATGTAACTTCGGCAGCACTTGAAGAGAAGGTGATTATGTAAAAATATAAGAATATGAGAATAGAAATACAATGTAAGAAATATAAAAATGTGAGAATAGAATATAAGACACAATGCAAACACTTGTAATTATGCAAAATGTGAAATTTCATTACATTTGCAAAGACTAATGATTCAAAAATCCAGAAGATAACTAAGAAACTTGATTAAGAAATGATTCAGATTAAACTTCACTTTCATCCCCTCTGAAAGGTGGGATCCACTCCATTGAATCAGTGGGTGCAGTTGGTAGTTGTATGTACTGACCCATAGTTGATTTAATTGCATTAGTCCAGAGTTGTAACTTAACTTCACTGTCTTGTTTTAATATGATGTATGAGGAGTGCCATCACATCCTGTCTGGACTGGTCCCACAGATGTTCCTTGCTGAAATGCATGAGCTTAATTACGTGCACACGCATGTGAACACATTCTCACAACGTGGTTATATTTTCCGAGCTTTACAAACACAGTGGCCCGTCAGTGTTAACAAATATAGTTGTGTTTCACTCAGTAATGTTCAGTCACAGTCTGACAAGTAACCAAGACACAGACAGACAAGAGCTGCGCTGCTGAGCCGGTTAGCAGGACAGACAGACAGAGAGATACTCAGCTGCACATTAACATTAGGCTACATGTTATCTGCTGACCTCAGACTTTGAGAGAACACATGTTTTCCTGACGTTCACGCAGTTCACTCTGATAGAGTTTTTTCTTTACTCGTTCCCAGAAAGTCCCAAGTTCGGACTTCTGTACTTTAAAGCTCGGACTTGGCAAGTTCAGCTCAGGAGTACAAACTCATAAAAACAGAAAACAAAACAAAGCAGTTTTAGGAAAGCTCCACAAGTGCGGCATCAGCTCATAGAGACCACTGGTCTCACAGACCACTGCAGCCAACGCAGCAAATGAGTCCAGCAACACCGTGAGAGTAAAGACCCACTGCTGTTCGTACCGCTGTTGTTCTGTCTGTATTATATTCTTTGCAATGTTGTAACGTTTTAACTTATATCAAGACACATCTGGCTTGTGATGTACAGGCTTGTGAAAGTTAGAAGCATTGTGATAGAAAATAAACAACAAGTAGTATGAAAGGGGACTGTTGTTGATTTATTATTATCATAATTCTAAAAAATACATTCCTTTTTTATATGTTACAGTTGTGGTTACAGCATCATTATTATTCATGCACCAATATACTAAACAAAACAAATCTGCTACAGATCTATGTAGTACATACTGCGGTTGCCAGTAGTATGTAGTAGGTAGTTCCGAAAACAAAAAAGTTTTGGTATCACTTTGATCTGAATGGATTTCCTCTCCTATTTTTGTGGATAGGCTGATAACGTTAACAACAGCACCACCTTGTGGACAGATGGATTTACTGCAAGCTGCCCTACAGGTAAATTCACATTAATAATAATAATAATAATTCACGCCAGAGATGAGTAAAGTTTAAATAATACCATTAAAAATCAACTAATTTTATGTATTGAAATGCCCAGTGTCTAGGAATACATAAAGCCTTTGCTCAATTAGACGAAATATATTTTATTTATCTGTTTATTCTTTTGCCCAGAACACAACAGGAGGGTTAAATTAAATCAAATGCTTTGGGAAAGTTGAATAAGATCCATTAGAGGTTTGGATCACATCGCTCTTGTACCATCTCTCATTAGGTTTTATTGGATGGACATTTTCACTGGGTGCTACCAACAATTATAATGTTCAGTATTATTTAACAGTATTATAATTGAAGATCTTTGAGGTCCAGGTAGATTGTACCTATACAAAAAGGAGATATAACACAGACCAGCTTGTTTCAATCTGAGACTTTTACTTTTGCATAAGACAAGAAAGAACAGTTCAGTTGTGCTAAAGCTTTCTTTTCATTACACATTCACTCTGCTCGTATTAAAGAGACAGAGACAATCCAGCTGCTGTTTATGTCATGCGCATGTGCAAGCTAGCAGTCATGTCATTCAAATATAAAAAGTTTTTACAAGAAGAGACAGGTGTGACAGCCCCTGTGTGATCCAGTGAGGCCACTCTGTGGGAGTGATGCCTCACTGTTGTTAACCATCTTTGTTCTGTTGAGGTGATAACAGATCAGATGCACCTGGGACCTGTTAGCCAGTGCAGTTAAAGCTTCACCGGGTCAAACTACATTCTCATCTCTGTTCTCTGCAATCCAGACGTCAACCATGGCCAACCATGGACATCACCCCGACTGCCACATCTTGCTTTGGGTTTATTTACATTACAGAGACACACCTTTAACATTTAAATAGTTATTTTTAGTTCACTCTTTTGTTAAATAAATCACTTTTTGATCATTTACGCTGCCTCGTTCCCTCTTTTGTCATGGCCCTTGAACCAAGTTGTAACAAAATGGGGGCTCTTGCCGGTCTTAGTATTTGGGCAATTTGATAAGATATGGGATCAGTGTGGCCATAGTATTGTTGTAGCCTGGTAAGTAAATATATACGAAAATATGATTTCAGTCTGTTGTTCGTGTAGAAATGTGGTAGCTTGATAAAATGTGGGCTCATTCATCTTGGTAAGGCAACAACAAACTGTGAGCTCATGTAGCTTGTTACTGTGCTTGGTACATTTGTATTGCAGCTTGTTGAGCTGATCCTTGGTAGTGTTGTGGCAAACGTGGGTGAAGCTTTTAGCTTGGGAGTATGTTTGTGGTTTTAGGAGGGTTGCTAGTGTGCTAGTTGCTCTTCCAAGCCAGCGGTCATTAGTGCATAAATACCCACAACAAGTAGCTGCATGAAGACTAGGGATGAGTTAGTTAGTTATGTTGATCTAGATAGCGGGGAAACTCCATATCGGGTGAGGGTTAGTGCGCATGAGGAAGCTGCACTTGCTTTCTTGCTGGGTCTGTTGCTGTAGTTTGAAATGCCAGTAGTTTGTTGTAATGGTAGATTGTGTTGCATTTATTGCAGCTCCGTCTGAAGAGGCGTTGTACTAAGGAGCAGCTGCTGAAGATTGCAGACCACTTCTCGGTCGTGGTAGGTGACAAATGCCTTAAAGAGAACATTAGGGTAGCTAAGTCTGAGTTGAGGGAGAAAGGGGTGTTTTCTGTCAACGTGGAAGATGATTCTCCAGTCTCCATGGCTTCCTCTGGTGCGCTTATTCAGACTCAGGGCTTAACATTTGAACAACAAAAGGAAGTGGTGTTGATTTAGCTTGAGCATGACAAATGTAAACATGAGTTGTTTAAAAGGAATTAAAAAGCAGATAGAGGTGGAGAGGATTTGCCAAGAACTAGAGCAGGCATTTGGTGTCGATCGGCCATTCTTGTTAATTTTTTTTTTTTGCAAAAATTTGTTAGTATATAATTGCGACATTTTTTGTTGGATCAAAATTTCCTCTACAAACTTTCAGCAGCTTGGTCAATTGGACGTGCAGCTTCGGAGGAGTTAATTAAAATAGTTTTTTCAGTTTTCGCGATGTAGCGAAAAAAAGTTTAGGCGTAAATGGGCATGGCCTATACCACGAGATTCAGCTCGACCCCCGAACGCATGGATATAAGGTTTTTGATATCCGCCGTCATAGCAGCATAACGGATGGTTCAGGACTCACCTGGGCCCCGTTTCAGGAAGCAGGATTAGTGAAAATTCTGAGTATGTTAGGCCTGAGATGAGGGAAACTCTGGGTTGGCCAGCCAGACCTTCTGACCTTTGTACTGAGGCGCGATGGATCTTCGGCGGTCCACAGCCCCTTTGTAAGCCATGGAGTTGCGAAGGAGAACCTGATGAGCCCTGGTCCAAGTCCTGTGACTTCGCCACACCAAAGCTTGGGCCGAGGGGACCCCCACCTCTCTCTCCAGGGCAGGGAATAGGGGTGGTTGATAACCATTGGCACACTGGAATGAAGTCAGGCCCGTGGAGGCACATGGCAGGGTGTTGTGTGCATATTCCACCCAAATAAGATATTTACTCCAGCTGGAGGGTTTGTGAGAAGCCATACATCGCAGGCCGGTCTCCAGCTCATGACTGAGCCGCTCAGCTTGACCGTTAGTTTGTGGGTGGTATCCCGAGGACAAGCTACCTGTAGCGCCCAACAACCTACAGAAAGCCTTCCAGAACCTGGAGATAAACTGCAGGCCCCACTGGGAATCACTGGGAAGTCCGTGCAACCTGAACACATGGGATAACATATCTGCCGTTTCTTTGGCAGACGGGAGTTTAGCCAACGGAATGAAATGTACCATCTTGGAAAATCTGTCAACAACAGTCAGGATTGTTGTGTTACCTTCAGAGGGGGGAAGTCCCGTAACAAAGTCCAGGGAGATGTCAGACCAGGACCGAGATGGAACAGGGAGGGGCCTGAGAAGTCCAGCGGGTGGTTGACGAGACACTTTATTTTGTGCACACACAGGACAGGCTGAAACATACTCTTCACTTCCACCTCTATGGAAGGCCACCAAAACCGCTGTTTAACTGCCAACAAAGTCCTTTTGACTCCAGGGTGGCAGGTGAGAACTGAGGCGTGCGCCCAATGTATAACCAGAGACCTTAACTCGGGGGTCACAAACAGATGGTTAGGTATATATATATATATATATTATATATGGTTATATATAAAAATTGGCAAATCCCAGGAAGCGCTGCACCTGCTTGCGATTAATCGGCACCGGCCAGTCCTTAACTCACTTTTTCTGGATCCATGCTCATCTCCCCCTCAGCCACCACATACCCCAAAAATGACACCTTGGGGACGTGAAACTCACATTTCTCGGCCTTCACGGAAAGCTGATGATCTAGGAGGCGCTGGAGCACCCTGCGGACCTGCTGCACATGGGTCTCAAGGTTGGGAGAGAAAATGAGTATGTCATCCAGATACACAAACACACATTCATTCAGCATATCATGTAGGACATCATTCACAAGACACTGAAAAACGGCTTGAGCATTGGTTAGTCCAAACGGCGTCACCAAATACTCATAATGCCTACAAGGAGTGTTAAAGGCAGTATTCGACTCATCCCCCTCCCTGATCCTCACTAGATGGTAAGCATTCCTTAAGTCAAGTTTAGTGAAGATCTTTGCCCCTTGCAACAGTTCAAAAGCTGGGGGGGGGGGCGGCCGTCCTAAGCTGTGGCCTCCAAAGGTTCCAACAGCGAAATGAAGTCCAGGCTCAATTCTCTGGCGAGGGTGATGTCCATAAGATTAGCGTCAGCACCTGAATCCACCAACACCACCTGTGAACGAGGGGGAGAAACAGGGAGAAGCGTTACTGTTGGCAAGGTACGAGGAGGACAATTAATAGTAGTTTGGCTCACCATCACCCTCCGTTTCACCGGAGAGCTTTTAGTGGGCAGTGGGCGATGAAGTGGCCGATCTGGGCGCAGTAGATGCAACGACCCTCCCTCATCCTCTTCTCCCTCTCCTCCGGGGAGAGCCGAGCACGTCCCAGTTGCATGGGCTCTTCAGTAGCACGTTCAAGAGTAGAGGATGATGTGGGTGGGGAAGGCAGAGAACAGCTCCAGGTTGGAGGCGCGGCCACAGGGAGCCCCCGGTGGCCGGGGGGGAAATGGCTTTCCCCGAACCTCTCCTTCTCGCGCTCAGCCAAGCGCTTGTCAATCTTTATGGCAAGGGTGATGAGGGAATACAAATCCGCTGGGAGATCCAGTGGCGCCAGTCGATCCTTTACCGAACCATGAAGTCGAACAAGGCGGATGGGTTCCAACCTCTCTCTGCTGCCAAGGTGCGAAAATCCACAGCATAATCCGGCACTTTCCTTCTGCCCTGACGAAGCTTCATTATTGTTTAAAGGCAAGAGTGAAGAGCGGAAAAGAGTAACACAAAGGAGAGTCTCTACCCCATTCAGCTGTGGCCCAAGCCTCGGCTCGTCCAGACAGGTGAGAAATCACGTAAGGGTTAGGGTTACGTAAGCAATCTTCGCTCTGTCGGAAGGGTATGAAGCTGATTGCAGTTCGAAATGCAGTCCACACTGAGTCAAAAACACACGACAGTCACATGACTCACCAGAGAAGCCTTCAGGGCGAGATAGCTGAGGGGTGTCCATGCGAACCACAGGCTGAAGAACAGGTGCTTGGGCAGTATTATCAATGGGGGGAGGAACAGGATCCACGGTGGGCGGTGTGAGTGAAGAAGCTGCCCCTGACTGCAGAGCGTGAATCTGGGAGGTCAGCTGGGCAAGCTGATCACACACGTTAGACTGAATGCTTGCCTGCTGCTCCATAAAACCACGGACCTCCTGGCGGACCGCGGAAAGGTTCTCCTCATTCTGGTGGAGACACTGTGCCTGACTACGCAGGGCTTTCTTCAGGCCAGTTCGTGGCCAGTTCGTACTATCAAGGCTCACACTGGGGTAATGGACTTAAGGTGGTTCAAAAAAGACAATTTTATATGAAAAGGTTAAAAATCAGCCTCCCTCAGGGTCCTAGTGCCCCACCTCAGTAGGGATTTAAATTATGAAGCAGAGGAAACAACCAGAATCATTATTTTAAGCCAATAAACACAAATTATATTTGTATTATTCTATAATATTTATCAGTATTCTTGCTTCTCTTTGTTGAGTACTATGTATGAGTAACCCACTTCCAGCCATAGTAACTTTACATGTGGTTACATGACGTTTTCGTCAAAATAACTTGCAAGGTGTTTGATATTCTATCATGTAAGCAAGGTCTACAGTGATTACAAGGTGTTTTGTTTCATTTCTTTCACATGTTTTACCTGCAGCCTGTGCATAGCAGCAATTTAGCTCATAGACAGACAGCTATTTGTAGCCCACTTTTAGTCAAAATGGTCACAAATGATTAATAGTGGTTTTTGCACATGAGATGGTTGATATCCCATTATGTTTGCAATGTCAATAATACAAGATATGAAGTGTCATTAAATTGACATGGTCTATGTGTAGCCACGATTTAGCTCTTATTTGGATAGGCTACGTGTAGTCTGCTTTTAGCAGTGGTCTAATATCAACGGCTTGGCTATAGTCCTGTTTCAGATCAAATTGGTTATATGTGGTTTTCACCCGATGCAGCTGTTGAGGTGCGTGATATCATATCATCAAATGCAAGTAAACGTTTGAAACATTTAAATTATCTTTATTTTCGCTGTAACGTTCACTACATTAACTTTCATTTTAATTTAAAACAAAATGCAATTACTATATTCAACCGCTAGATGGCAGCTGTAGCCAATGATGCAGATGTTGAAGATGATTACCTTTAATAAAGACAGACAGGGACATGTTAGTAATACTTCTCTAGGGAAGAGACCACCTGTAGTGGCAGTCAGGTCAATATATAATGACAGTTTGTGAGCAAACCTGGTGCAGAACGATCTTCTCTTCTTCCTTCTCAGCGTCTGTAGCAACAACACCAGCTCTTATATACAGTTAATGACGCATCTTAAATAATAATACATTATATTTGTAATGCACTTTACATTTAAGACAAATCTCAAAGTGCTACAGGTAAGATCATAAAAGCTAGGTAAAAACATCAGTGTAAAATATAGATAAATAGTGCAATGACATTATTGTGCAAGGTTAAAACTCATAAGTTCTGCTAAAAAGAAATGTTTTTAGTCCTTTTTTAAATAGTCTGTGGTGCCCTCAGATGGTTCCAAGTCTGAGGAGCGACAGAGCAGAAGGCACCATGGTGTTGTGTTGGTTGAGCTTAGTTCTGGGGAGTAGGAGGCGGAAGGGATCGTCTTACCAGGAACTGAGGGCGCAGTTAATTATCTTGTCACCTCACAAAACCAGAAACTAAAAACACACACACTGAGAAAACACACAACCAAAATACACATTTACCGGCACCAAGTCCAGCTTAAAGGTGTGTTTGCATAATGTTTGTAACCACGAAGCTGTAATAACATGATCACTAAAGAAACATGCAAGATCATTTTGAAGAAGAACTGAAAGTATCAAATGATATATTTAACAGCCTGCAATTGATCAGAGTTCCTATAATTTAATGTATTAAGAAAATATTCCAATTGGGTTGTAATTTTATTATCTCAAGCATTGTTTCTATTCACTGATATTTATGTAGTGAGCATTTTTGCTGAGCATCCATCACTTTTATTATTATATTATGTTTTAAAGGAAAGCCTGTGTTCAGTGAGAGACACCAACACTGTTCAGCGGACACAGGATGCTGCGAACGTTTGCTCTGCTTATTTGTCTGATCCACATGTCTGATGACTAATATCCTTAATAAGGTCAAAAGATATGGTTATTAATGACCAAGATCTAAAAATGATATCCTAAAAATGTTCCTGCATTATAAAATGTAAGGTGAAGACGTGATTCTCTCTGAATATTTTTTTTCTTTTTAAGTATATCAACATTTAAGTATATCATCTTTTATCACACTATCACCAGTTCACACGTAGTTTACTCCTTTGTATTTAAAAAATATTATCCTTCAGTGTCACTGAAAGAGGTGGAAAGAATACCAAAATATTCTACTTAAGTAAAAGTATTATTACTTTGATGAACATTTACTTAATTAGAAGTAAAATTACTGATAGAAAACTACTCAAGTAAAAGTAAAAAGTATCTAATTTAAAAGTTACTTAATTACTTTTTTAACCTAATAAAATGACTTGTTTATATTGATTGAATTTCTTACTTAGACGTGTACTTATTTAATTAAATTGCAGTCTTTTACGATTTGATAAGGGAACAAAGCAATATGGCACTTTCACTTTTAGTTTGTTTGACAGATACTTTGCCAAATGACAAAAACATAGACATTTTATGTTATAATGAGAAGTTTGAGAATGTTGTTGCTTCATTAAGAAACAGATTAGACTCTGATGGGCCCCACTGGACTGTATATGAAATCATGTCCCTATTTACATTCAAACAGGTGGTCATTTTAATGGATATAATAAGCGTTAGTAGAATAAATAAGTAGTTACCAGCAAGTTGCCAACCAACATTGAATAAATAAGTAGTTACCAGCAAGTTGCCAACCAACATTGAATAAATAAGTAGTTACCAGCAAGTTGCCAACCAACATTGTCACGCACTGATGTCTTTTTGGCTCTTTGGAGCAAAGCATCTATGTAAGATTTAACCACCAATGGATGTAGGCTATTATTTAACTGACCTCTTCATCGGGGGTTCTCAACTACATTTGTTCAAGGGCACAAATTTTTCTAAGCAGACACTGTGGGGCCCAGACTTTCAGAAATAATTGCCATATTATTATTATTTAATATTTTCAACTTTCACAGTGTGAACAGACTCCTAAAAACATGTTAGGCCTAAATCCATAATGATAAATCTACATAGGCCTTCTAAACTAGAAAATGCTCTCAGACTGCAGCCAAGGAGGCTGTTCACTGAGGAGTGATGGTTAAAATCTGTCATTGTAAATGTAACTCTGATTGGCATTAATTAACCGTTTTTTTAATTGTGCATGAGACACCTGTAGTTACTGGTGCTAACAGCAGATGCCTTTTAATACCACAGGGCACAGCTGTCTGGGGCAGCTAAATAAACTATTGTCGGGCAGTTTTTGGTATTTTCCATAATTATGTGAGCACTCACGATCTGACTTCATGCTGCACTAAGCATGAGTCTGCAAACAGCCAAAGTGAAAGGAGTTGGTTACCTGGCTGAGATGGTGGAGGTGTGCAGCCTGTCGCCTGCAGCTCTTTATCTAACAGCTCACTGTCTCTGCTGCTCCTGACTGTTGCATCGTTATAGGGTCATTGAAAATGAAATAAAAAATGATTTACGGAGCATGGATCATACCTCCTTCTCTTAATTTGTGGGCAAATATTTTCTATTAGGAGGTAACAGAGTTTATTTTGACTGTGTTTGTTTTGGGCTGCTGTAACATGAGCTTTGTTCAACACTTGAAACTGAATCAGGGCATTGTTGGGTGGCAACATCACTGAATAAATAGTGGTAAAATGAAACCTAACTTTAAAAACACTTAACTAGGAACTCTGATATCATCTTCTTTATTTCCTTTAAAGTACTGACAGAGTCAGTAGAGTCGCCTGCTCCCTGAAGAAGTTCCATTCAATTCAGTTTTATTCATATAGCGCCAATTCACAACAGTTATCTCAGAGCGCTTTTCATATAGAGCAGGTCTAGACCGTACTCTGTGATATTATTTACAGAAACCCAACAATTCCCACCATGAGCTAGCTCTAGACGACAGAGACAAGGAAAAACTTTATTTTTTCACAATGGTGCTGGAGGCCAGGGCGATGCCATCACTATCATATTCTTTAGATAATGCGTCACGGAGGTGCTTGGGCCCCAGAACAATAACTTCAATTTTATCTGAGTTTAACATTAGAAAATTACAGGTCATCCAGGTTTTAACATCCTGAAGGCACATTTGGAGTTTAGCTGATTAGTTTCATCTGGTTTGATCGATAGATATAACAGTATCATCTGCATCTGATGTAATTAGGAGGTCATTAGTAATTTTCACCAGTGCTGTCTCTGTGCTATGATGAGCTCTAAATCCTGACTGAAAATCCTCAAATAAACTATTGCTCTGTAGAAAGTCACACAGCTGTTTAGCAACTGCTTTCTCCAGAACCTTAGAGAGAAATGGAAGGTTAGATATAGGTCAATAGTTGGCTAAAACATCTGGATCAAGGTTGGGCTTTTTCAGAAGAGGTTTAATTACAGCTACCTTAAAGTACTGTGGTACATAGCCTGTTGATAGAGATAGATTGATCATATCTAGTAGACAAGTGCTGGCTAAGGGTAAAACTTCTTTAAGCAGCCTAGTTGGGATGGGGTCTAAGAGGCAGGTTGATGGTTTAGATGAAGAAATGGGTAAAGATTGATGGAAGCAAAGCAGTCTAAACATATATCTGAGTTTAGAGATAAGTCAGTGCTAGTTGAGGGCAGGTCTTAGTGAATTTTGTTTCTATAAGTTATAATTTTATCATTAAAGAAGCTCATGAAGTCATTACTACTGAGAGCTATGGGAATACTTGGCTCAATAGAGCTGTGACTCTCTGTCAGCCTGGCTACAGTGCTGAAAAGAAACCTGGGGTTGTTCCTATTGTCCCTTATTAATGATGAGTAGTACGCTGCTCTGGCCTTCTTATAAGTTTAAGTTTAAGACTATCTTGCAGAATTAATCGCGAATTTTCCAGATTGGTGGACGTACTGGTTTCAAGGGAAATGACAAGGGAAACTGGACTTGGTTGGAGGGCATACAGGAATTAGTTAGAGACAGCAGCCCAGGCATCAGGCTAGCAGATATCAGTTTTCTCTGGAAATCTTACAAGAATGTTTACAAGAACTAACTGGCTCCACAGATTAGAGTACAACTCATGGATAGTGAGAGAGTCTAAACATCAGATAGATTTGTTGTTTTAGGTTAAAGCCAGCTAAAGATGACCTAATAGAAAAACCTACGGGCACTAGGGGGGAAGACAAAGATCCTTCAATTTACATTATATTTACATTTACTCATTTGGCAGACGCTTTTATCCAAAGCGACTTACATTTGAGGAACAACATAGATTCAGATTTGGTGTTGTATGCTGGCACTGTGTCTCCTCGGCCGGGCTCAATAAACACTGCTATGTTAAGTCTTCATCAGTCTCCGAAACTTCTTCACACCTGAACCTGGCTCACAATATTTTTCTTCAACAACCTACTCTGGAGATCTGAAGTTCCAGCTAGTGTTGTAGTCAAGACCGCCCAAACCGAGACCAAGTCAAGACCAAGACCAGAGTTTATCGAGACCGAGACAAGACCAAGACTTTTAGGGGCTGAGAGCAGTCGAGACCAAGACCGAGGGAGGATAAGACCAAGACCAGTTCCCTTCATTGCATGGCATGCAATAAATTGTGGAACGAGATCATAGGTACTTCTCAAAGTGATCTGAAAGATCCACATTCCCATTAAAACACCCACATATAAACAGTAAGAGCTGAAATCAATGTAAGCATCACAGGGTTAATAAAATCAAGAGTCCTCAATGTCCGATACCGAGACAAGACCGAGTACAAAGGCGGTCGAGTCCGAGACGAGGCCAAGACCATCAAAAAGTGGTCTCGAGTACTACAACACTAGTTCCAGGTGACAACAAATCTCCAGGTGACACTTGCTGACAATGGGGGTATTCAGATCATTCTGAGTCTAAGATCTCTGCAGCGGCGCGTTAGCCCCGGATGTTTTTTGAAAAGCCCCGGATCTCGGATCGTTTTTTAAAAAGCAAACAACAAAAGGCCGAAACATTGTTATTGTTATTATTCATTCTCATTCATTCTCCTGCAAATTAGCAGGAGAATAAGATGATCCAGCTGTAGCTCTGTGTCTGTCCGCTCTGTTCCACCTGAAGCTGTGAGCTGCACTTTATCAGAGGTGCTGAAATTAACTTGTGTGGATTTGTGGTGAGGTTCATCACCTGATGGACAGAGGAGGCATTATGCATATTTCATTTCAAAATCTATGTTTTGTCCCCCCCTTTCCTAATGTAAAGTTTTATTTCACATAACCTTCCTGGCCCAGGCGATTTCGGCGCTGGCTCATATAGGAGGCGGTTTACTAAGTGGAGTGTGTGACTAAGTGGAGTGTGTGAGTCAATCACTCACGCACTCCACATCAGTTGCAGACAAAATGTATAGAAATGTTGCTCGAGGCCGGTACAGCTTATTCTTTTGTGCTGCTGTTACTTCTAGCTGAAGGCAGCAGTGATGAGTCTGCAGCAGGGGTGGGTGCATCTAATGTAGGCCTACTTTTAATTTCACTACATTTTCCATTCATACCTTTTATAACTTCACCAGCTTCATTAACCGAAATGAGCTCATCCAGGCTGTGTGCGCAGTTACGCAGTAAAGCGCTGGTCGGGCGCTTGTCACAGTCACAGAGCTGGGCAGATTTGGGCAAACATTTAGAAAATCTGGCAAATATCTTTTCAGTTTAAGGCTTTATGTTCTACTAATACAACTGAAATCTAGTGAGTGCATACCACGGCACTGCAGCCTGCGTCGCTCTATCACGAGCCAGCAAGTGAAATACTTTCACTTCCCATTAAGGGCGCATTAAAAGCGTCTTTGGTCTCTGCAGGGCAAATGAAGACTACACACTGTAACATCTATGTCAGACGATCACTGCATTGATTGAGATGTATTAAAAGTGTCTTGTTGTTGAACAGAGCATCGCTTTGGACATTAGCCCGTTTCTTTTCTTTAATACACATCGGTTACTATCTGTTTTATAACGATGGCCGACTGTGAGTCCATAATGTCGCCGGTGAAAGTAATCTTTCACTCAGCAGCTACCAGCTGTTTAACTTTTCAGATGGAGAGAGAGAGAGAGAGAGAGAGAGAGAGAGAGAGAGAGAGCTACATCTCCCTAATAAAAGGCACAGGTAACAAAAGTTGGCTGCAGCAAACGTGATATTTTAAAGTGATCTTATAAACACCTTTATGGAGATTTAAAAAGGAATATTTTAATGGGCTGATTAAAAAAATAAACTCATCAAGTTGCCTAGTCTAGACATTTTTACTCTGATAGCCTATCTTGACCTTTCCTCATGTGGACACATAGGGACTGTGATCCTGCACAACAAAACATGAAAGAATTAAATCCCCACACTTCCATGGATAGTAGTGGTGCAACAGGTTGCAGAATCCGTGGCATGGATCCCTTCCACACGGTGCAGCATGCAGGTGGATTGATTACAAAGTTTATTATGATTTATCCTGTTTGACCTCTCAAAATATCCTTTATTCTGGAAATGTCAGAGAACCCAGTTAGATTCTGAATTTGCAGAACTTTGAACATGAGTAAACCTGCTGAAACACAGAAGCTATTAAAGTCCAGGAGTTTCTAACTGTATTAAAATTATTTTATTTATTATTGATGACGTAAAAAGGTGCCACGTGTACATTTAAAGTGGTTACCACAATCAGTCACGCCTGCATGTGTGTTGATTCAGCAGTGATGATATTAAAAGTTGATCTACAGGAGAAACATATCTGAAAGCAACCCAGAATGCCTGAGAGCTGCTCTGCATTATATTCTGGTACAGTTTTAGATTTTAAATTGTTTTATTAAACCTTTATTAAACCAGAAAAACTATTTTTCCAAGAGTGTCCTGGCCAAGAAAGGCAGTAGTACAATTGCACAATTAAGATGGAAATAAATAATCAGTTACAAGGTCATAAAGTATCATAAAATGTTCTTAAATATTCGCCACAATTCAGCAACACCTGAATTTTGTGTGTCCCTTTATATAAATAATTTCCACAATAAATTGGTGCAGAAAAACACCAGAATGCAAGAAATTAAGTCTTTAACACTCTCAATTTTCTGGGGGAGTACCCACCGACCCCCTTGTTCATACTGTCGCAGTTTTGTTGTGATATTAAAATAAGACAAATGTTGCATTTTTCACAACTTGCTTGGATCCCGATCATTGCCGCTTGAGGATATATTTATTTATTTTGCCCACAACACAACAGGAGAGTTAAACTAAACCAAATGCTGTCTGACACTTTCAAAAACTTTGAATATGAAGATCTAATCAAGGTTTGGATCACGTCACCTTTTATACCATCTCTCATTAGTTTTTATTGGATGGACATTTTCACTGGGTGCTACCAACAATTATAATGTTCAGTATTATTTAACAGTATTATAGTTGAAGCTCTTTGAGGTCCAGGTAGATTGTACCCGTACAAACAGGAAATATTACACAGACCAGCTTGTTTCAATGCTTCTTGAGACTTTTAATTTTGCATAAGACAAGAAAAAACAGTTCACTCTGCAGAATAAAGTTGTGCTAAAAGCTTTCTTTTCATTACACATTCAGTCTGCTCGTATTAAAGAGACAATCCAGCTGCTGTTTATGTCACTTGTCGCTTCGTTCCTTAAGTAGCGTTACAGCGATAGAGAAGAAATAAAGATGTGAAATGAGATATAGAGCCTTCAGGTTAAATATGAGACTGGTGGCTCAAAGAGAGACGAGGTTCTTCATGTTTTTATCTGTCCTCTCTGACACAGATAGATGGGAGCTGCGCATCACAAGCAAAGTCGTCCCAGCATCTCTGATCTGTAAAGTCCAAAAAACAC
This sequence comes from Micropterus dolomieu, assembly GCF_021292245.1. Classification (NCBI taxonomy): domain Eukaryota; kingdom Metazoa; phylum Chordata; class Actinopteri; order Centrarchiformes; family Centrarchidae; genus Micropterus; species Micropterus dolomieu. Next base: position 33,086,178 of record NC_060161.1, read on the forward strand.
AGCAGTCAGACAGCAAACCTGAAACTGTTGAACATCATTATGTAGACAGATCATTCATCTTGGGATATATTGTCCGTTTGAACATCATCACTCACAGTTACAGGCAAAAACCCTTGACTGTTGTCATCACAACTCCACAATTTTTAAAGTTGCATTATAAGGTTACTAATCAAAAACAAAATCAATAGTGTACATTCTGTAGTCTATGATATTATGCCATGTCTTTGTAACTTAGAGTGACTTCATGAAGCCAAAGATTTTCCAATTGTAATTCACCAGCCTTTTCTTTGATATTCATACAGTACTATTTACACCAATCACACACTGAGCTCTCATGGAAAATCATTTTATCTCATGTACCTCTAAAAGTAAAGCCAAGACAGTTCTGACGACCACCAGCGTTATCAGGCTGTCCATTACACCACTGAGTAAAGTGGAAAGGCGTTCCGTCACTCCAGAACCACAGTGACTCCTTGAATACAAAAGAGAAGTTTGTACATATAAAAGACAATAATTATTTAATCAAATAACTGTTGCACATTATGTAATGATGGATAAGAAACCTGTTGTGCATCAGACCCTCCAATCCACGCTACAACTTGATTTTGAGTGATGCTCGATGTCGACATGATGTGAATCACACCAAACTCCTTGGAGTTTTGTACAGATGCGAGGTTTCCACCCAGAGAGTGACAGTTTCTCTACAGCGGAGAAAGAAGTGCAGAAAGTTGTGATTTAGAGTTGAAACTAGTGAGCAGAATAGACGTAGTGTAGAAGTTTCACTGAATAATTACCTCAGCCAAAGCCCAGATCATGGATTGCGCAACATAGAGGTAACATCGACCGTTGAAAGGAATCCAGCCACTGGGACAAGATGTGGCCCTCTTGACAACATGACTCCCTCCTGAAGTCAAACAGACAAGGATAATGAGTCTACAGTAGTAGATGCAGTCGTTCTGTTTGTTTACAGGAGGATAAAAAGATTTTCAGAATTATACAAATATATATATATATATATATATACACACACACATATTTGTGTAGTTCTGATAAAGTACCACTGACCTGTTGGAGTGAACAAGTCAGTCCGATTTCCAGCCTCTGCGTCTGGAAGAGCTGGAAGGACATTTTGACCCACTAGTGAGTTCATGTCTTCATCTACCCTTGTTGCTGTGTATAGACACATGAACATAAGCTGTCTCTCGTTCACACTCACATATGGAGTAATACTCACCAGCAGCTCTGGTCAGAGCCATCATGGCACAAAGAAGTGCAGACAGAGTCAGCGTCTTCATGGTGGAGATGATGCAGATGTTGAAGATGATGATTACCTTTAATAAAGACAGACAGGGACATGTTAGTAATACTTCTCTAGGGAAGAGACCACCTGTAGTGGCAGTCAGGTCAATATATAATGACAGTTTGTGAGCAAACCTGCTGCAGAACGATCTTCTCTTCTTCCTTCTCAGCGTCTGTAGCTTCGGTCGTTCTGAACCAGAGAAACACCAGCTCTTATATACAGTTAATGACACTTCTTACCAGGAACTGATGGCGCAATTAATTATCTTGTCACCTCTCAAAACCAGGAACTAAAGACATGCCCTGTGACAAAACACACAACCAAAATACACATTTACCGGCACCAAGTTCACCGTGTCCAGCTTAAAGTTTTGTTTGTATAATGTTTATAACCACAGGAGCTGTGAATTATGATCAGTAATGAAACATGCAAGATCATTTTTAAGTGGAACTAAAACTATCAAATGACATATTTGACATGCCTGTTATTGATAAAATTACCTGTGATGTGAATTCCAATTGGGTTATACTACATATTATATTAACTGTTATGGTGAGTGTGTTGGCTGAGCATCCATCACTTTTGTATTAAAATGCTTTGTGTGAACACAACCGCCTGCCATAATGTTTTCTAACTCTAGGAAAGAGTCTCTGTCAGACCTTAGAAATTTTTCGAACACTGTCCCACTTCGAACATGAAGTTCAGATATGTCTGTGGCAGCAATTAGACACCTTTCAACCTCCCAAAATAAAAATTTGAACTTTAGATTATAAGATTACATGCTGCGCGCTGCAACAAACAGAGCTAGCAAAGGAGTTCAGTGGTGTCACGTTATTCGGTATCCTGTCACATTTTCTTCTTATTTTTCCCCTAGCTTCCATCCATCCATGTATCATCAAACGCTTATCCTGCGTACAGGGTCGCGGGGGCTGGATCCAATCCCAGCTGACATCAGGTGAAAGGCGGCGTACACCCTCGACAGGTCGCCAATCCATCGCAGGGCTGTCAAATATATTTTACATACAAAACATATGATCAACAAATAACATATCTTCACTGTTCTATCAAAACCATGTAGCTCCAAGTGTCAGTTCAACTTTGTGAGTGACAGCAACATCCTCGGACTCCTTAGTTATTGACCTCTGTGACGATAACAGAGGAAATCTCAGCCATGAACTCACCAAACAACCAGAGAGGACACAACAATCAACAATGCCTATCGCACTGTGCACTGCACTGGGATTCTGACCACGTCATGGTCCACCTGATTCCCACATACAGACAGAAATGAAAGGACTATAAACCTGTTGTGAGGATATAAAAGCAGTGGAATAGTGAATCTATGGCAGATATTTAAGCATGCTTGGACTGTACTGACTGGAATGATTTCAGGACTGCAACCAACAAGCTGGAGTTCACTGAGGCTGTGAGGTGAGTTACAACAATGAGGAGCGAAGGCTGGCCCATGTTGTCCGATCCCACAGATGAGCTACTGTAGGTGAAATTGCTGAAAAAGTTAAGGCTGGTTCTGATAGAAAGGTTTCAGAAAACAAAGTGCATCGCAGTTTGTTGTGTATGAGGCTACGTAGCTGCAGACCGAAGGTTCATGCATCTCCGAGATCTCAATCGAGCATCTGTGGGAAGTGTTTGTAAAACAAGTCAATATTTTCCACATTCCTGTGCAAAGAGTACTGCTCTGTAGTTCTTATCGGTTGTTCAGGTGCAGTGTACACATGAATGTTTTCTGTTACTATGTAGTCAGTCTTTACAGTGAAGTGCAGAACTGCATATTAAGAATATCACAAAAATAAGACCCAACCCCATAAAATACACATGAACAAAACATTTCTGCCATCTTCCCTTCAAATTATTTTATTATTTTTTTTATTTTTTTTTTACAAAACACATTGCACTTCAGTGTCTTCCAACTCAAAATAATGGAAGGAATACCCAAACTAATTTTAAGGCCAATCTGCAGCTGACCTTTAATATATTCCCTGGTGCGCCTTCACTGCTGCCTGTGTGACATGGGCTCTCAGTCTACCTGTCCAGCATCTTTTCTCATCGGAACTATGAACGATGAGGATCCATGTATTTCTCTAGTGGATTATCCTTTTCCTGGTCTTCAACATCAGCTCCTCGCTGAAATACTCAGTTGAGTAGTTGATTGGTAGTTGTCCCGTAACTTTTACCAGAGAAGAGCTCTTAAACATCGGACTTTCAATTGCTCACACTAGTCCACTGCTCCAGATCGAACCTGGAACTTTCCCGGACTTATTAGTTGGAGGAGCGGCAGCTCTGTTAGGGATCCTCCGGAGACGATGAAGGGGAAAGCGTGCAGGCACACTGGTTAAACTGAGGCAGCGGGGATTTCGCACTGCGCCCCCTTCAATCCACATGGCAAATGTCCGCTCTCTGGCCAACAAAATGGATCAACTGCTGCTCCTCAATAGAACTAACTCGGACTTCTACTTTCCACTATTGTTTATTTAACATTTGTTGTACTGGCCAAAACACACACAACATTTGATGGAGAGGTGATGTGTGTATTTGTGTGTTTGCACACACACACCCATCTTTGTGTCATCAGTGTCATGAGTGTTTAATTATTTGCCTGCTGTTACAGAAAGTATGAAGCTGTCAAACATGGAATGCGTCAGTAGTACAAACTATTTCTCGACAGTGAGATGCAAGTCATACTACATATTACAAACTGTATTACAAACTTACAAAAGTGAATTATGGAGTTCGATAATTAATTTTATTAGGGCCTTTTTTTGGCCCTAATACACTGTTGTACCTGGACTTCAACAACTAGAGCAGTTAATTATTCTTTAATATATATCAGATTAATGTTGGCTGTACTTTAGTCAGCAAATGCCTTCATGAAAGTCCAACCAGTGTTTTTATTATTTTATTCTTACCATGTAAATGCTGCTGTCTCACAATGTTTTACTTTTATAGCATTAAGCTATATTAAGCAATATTATGTTATGAGACAATAGAGTTTACTTTGACTGTGTTTGTGTTGGACTGCTGTCAGATGAGCCTTGTTCAACATGTGAAACTGAATCAGGGCAGTTTTTGGATACATTGCAGTGATGCGAAACAGTCATCTTTCCTAAATAAAAAAAACTAGCTATGAACTCTGTAATCATCTTCTTTCTTGTCTTTATGTAAAGACTGTTTCAGTAGAAGTGGCCTGCTCACTGATGAAGTATGAGTAACGTGTGTCTGTCGTTTTTATAGTATATTTTCATATTTAATATAAAAGCACTATTACACAGAATGCCACAGAGCCTTACAGCATTATGTTTCATTTTAAATTGTCACCTGTCACTGAAATTGTGTGTTTCCTCATTGAATTGGTGCAGAAAAATTCACCAGAATGCAGGAAATTAAGTGTTTAAAGCCAATTGTTCAGGGGGAGGACCACAGACCAAATTCTTGCTAGTGTGCAGGATGGCGGGTCCTGCTTTACCTCCACACGCTTCACACAGACAGCCCAGTTAGCGGGAGCAGCCTGTGGCTTAGAGAAGAACTCCACATGAAAGAATGTCCATTTAGTGGGAGACTCACAGTGGGTGGACCCTTTTGAATGGAAATAAATATAATTGAGGCATATTCAATTTTAATGAATCAAAGATTTGTGTTTTCCCCCTTTTTAGTAGACATAGCTGTCTAAAAACAAAACTTGGTCTAGTTTTGTCAAAGTGTCAGTTTTTAGAAATAAAATTCATGTGATTAACTTAACGTCTTTCATGTGTGGTGCTTTTTCAGGAGACCACCTCCTCCTCCATCTCCTCCGAGGAGCATATCAGCTGCCCCACAAAGCTCTGTGTGTCATTCAGATACACATTAGGTAAGCGATCAGACAACAATACTTGTTTTTGTGTCAAACTGTCATTATGAGAAATGACTATATCCAAACCGTTTTATTGAGGAAAAACATCTTAAGCAATTTCATTAAGCTTGTGTCCAAGAGACTAAATATAATCAGACCTTGTTGTATTTTTTTCAATAACAAATGGGATTGCCCTCTAAATTATGCAGCACTGTTGTACCGCAAAACCCTGATATTATAAGGCAATACAGACTGCATCATGGGACCTTTAAACACCGCCATGCCATGTCATGTATACATGTAGACTGCCCATGTTCGTCTACATCCTGGAGGGCCCTCTGCAGCCATTGGTCAAGACAGCATCCAGACGTAAACTCACATAACTCATCAAAAGTAACGCCTTCCTTCACCTGCCTATTATGTCAGAAATTTTTCTAACACATAGGTAATCATCTGAAAAATACTGAGACTAATCTTTGAAGTTTACGTTATTTTTCGGTTTTGATTAACTAAACTGAAAGTACTTAAGTTATTACAAAATCTAGTAAAATGGGGGTTTCCCTAAAACTTTTGACCTTTATTGTATTAAAAAGTTAAATCAGACCAATAATGATGACGTTGTGATATTGCTAAATATTTCATTATTCACTTAATAACTTAATAACCTCTGTGATGAAGAAGAGAGATGTGACTCTGAGATGCCTCACTGAGTATATGGGAGAGAGTGGACAGGACCTTATCTCTGAGTACTATGTAAGTATTGTTAAAAAGTATGGTTGGGTCTGTTTCTGGTTTTACAAGTAAAGTTTAAATCAGTATGATTTTATTTGGGTTGACTGAACCAGCATTTGTCATGTGTAGGTTAAGAGAACCAGCAGCATGCAGATTGTTAGCAGGAGGCCTAGAATTGATGATTTTTAAGTGTTATGAAGTAATAATAATAATAATAATCTTTATTTGTAGAGCACTTTTCAAAAACAAGTTACAAAGTGCTTTAACAAGTGTAAAGAATAATACCCAAAAGACAATAATACAAAAACAATACAAGATAAAAGCATGAAAACATTGAAAAGACTAAAATACAAGTTTAAGATAAATATAAAATTAGTAAAATACAATAAAATAAAAGGGATAAAATAAATAAAAATAAAGTCAAATAAGATCGGGAAAGGCTCTCCTATAAAAGTATGTTTTAAGAAGGGACTTAAAAGAGTTCACTGCCTCAGCCGACCTGATTTCCTCAGGCAGGCTGTTTCAGAACCTCGGGGCCCTGACAGCAAACGCTCTGTCCCCTTTAGTTTTCAGTCGAGACTCTGGAACAGACAGCAGACCTCTGCCCGAGGATTTCAAGGTACGTGCTGGTGCGTATGGGAGTAAAAGGTCAGAAATATAACAAGGCGAGAGGCCATGAAGAGCTTTAAAAGTGATCAATAAAATTTTAAAGTCAATTCTAAAACATACTGGGAGCCAGTGTAATGAAGCTAAAATAGGAGTAATGTGGTCATATTTCTTTGTTCTGGTTAAAAGCCTGGCAGCTGAGTTCTGGACAGTCTGGAGTCGATCAGTAGATTTTTGGGTTAAACAAGTGAAAAGGCTGTTGCAATAATCCAGGCATGATGAGATGAAGGCGTGTAAAATGGTCTCGGTGTCCTTAAAAGTTAACATTGATCGAATTTTTGCTATATTTCTAAGTTGATAAAAACAAGATTGAACAAGCTTTGTGGTGTGCTGCTCGAAATTTAAATTACTATCAAACCAAACACC
>NC_060161.1:33093185-33144083 GCF_021292245.1 Micropterus dolomieu
AAAAGGCTGTTGCAATAATCCAGGCGTGATGAGATGAAGGCGTGTAAAATGGTCTCGGTGTCCTTAAAAGTTAACATAGATCGAATTTTAGCTATATTTCTAAGTTGATAAAAACATGATTGAACAAGCTTTGTGGTGTGCTGCTCGAAATTTAAATTACTATCAAACCAAACACCAAGGTTCTTTGCCACAGGCTTAATGTGATTTACTAGGGAACCAGCAGATGACAGTATTTGATTTGCCATCTGCTGGGACCCGATGACCAGGATTTCTGTTTTGTCTGAGTTCAGCTGGAGGAAATTATTTGACATCCATTTTTTAACTTCACAAAGGCAGCTGTTAAGTGAACTCAGCATTCCAGGGTCTGTGGATTTGACGGGCAAGTATATTTGTGTGTCATTAGCATAAATATGAAAAGAAATGCCATGTTTATGGATTATTTGTCCAAGGGGAAGCAGATACAAGGAAAACAAACAAGTAGAGCCCTATGCAAAACTTTTTTTATTTTCCATTCCCAGTAGATTTATGACCATTACTGCCTGCTCAATGACCTTTGTGTATTCTCCCATTTTTATTTTATGTACAGATTTTTAAATTGAGCAAATATAGGAAAACATTTGACATTATTTTGTATTTACTTTTTTGTTATCTGTAAATGCTGGACAGATATGGATGGTGTTACATTTGTGAGAGGAATGCAGCTCCACACAGATCGATAAATACATGCTGTGTTTAATTGCTGGTGGGAAAAGGGGACATCTGGGCTTTTCATTCAATAGCCTATAAATGTTTTATTCTATTTTTAATTGGTGAATTTGTTCTTTACTGGTCTTTCCCACTTTGAAATAACATGGGTTTGTCAAGAACCTAGATGACCTAGTTTTCCACCAGCACTAATATCCACCAGCATTCATTTGGTGATCTGAAGAGTGTCTGAAAAAGCCACACACTAATGTTACTTTATACAATGTAAATATTATTGGATTTATTATGTTAAATATCTGTACATAAAATATTATTATTATTTAGGTTGTTACAGTAGGTTGGTTAATTTGTATTATGTTATTTATTGAAATTGCTCTGTGTTGTGTGTGGATTTGAACACACATTTGCAGTTTTTTGGTCTCGAAAGAAGATGTGATGTTGAATCATTATCTTAATCTGAAGAAAAAGCTTATATTTTTTAGTGGTGTTTTCTCCCAGAGGCCAAGGGAAGCCAGGCTGCCCTCTAATCACAGCATACGACCAATGTCATTCAGATGAATTAACGGGAGCTGTTAGCAACTTTAGCTGATTTGGAGTTTTTAGTTATAATAAATACTTTTACTAAACTACCACTACAGCAGCAATTTAAGATTAAATCTGACGGAAGACCAAAACTGGAGCTGTGCCTGGTGAGAAAAAAGGGGTTTCGGACATTCAATGAGGAAAATGATGCATGAGGCAGCAAACAGTAGAATTTGTCCCTCCAAAATTACTGTGTATACAAAGAAAAGGTGCTGTACTGTGAAGGTTCTACTACACGTAAGTCAGAAGATTGTGTCAATTAATGGCTGTTTAATAAATGTTGGAAACCAATACCTCTCTTTTCTTTCTTAAATTTATGCCAATGCTAACAAATTTTTTGAAGTAAATTGCACTTTTATAACAGAAAAAAAGAAAACATTTAATGAAAATAAGTACATGAATTGATTCAAATTTTTCTTTTAAATATAACTTATTTTAATTAAGTTTGTGGTTATAACACTGTCCATCATGACAATGGTTGAACTAAATTTTTTGGCACTTTTTTTGTAGACTCTACTTAATATTTTACTACACTAAAATGTTTAGTAGCCTACTGAGTTTTCCCAACTTAAAAAAAACTAACAAAAAGTGGTTGGAAATTGTTGCCTAATTTTTTAGATCCAAGTAAGTTTTTACAGTGATGATGATCATTAAAATCTACTCCTTGAGAGGAGGAGCAGCAGGCCGGTCAGGAGGGACTGCGGATTGGCTGGATGAGAGCAGGCAGCTACTTTTTCACTGCAAAACATTTTTTACTCCCCTCAGCTCTCTGTAGCTCAGACAATCCCTGCTACCTGCATGTGCTAATCCTTTCTTTTTGTTTTCTTTTTTTTTTTTTAAACCTTTCCTACCCGGCAGCCTGTTATGAGTATGAGGATACCATATTGTGCCAGACAGATTTTACTTTAACAAGAGCGGAGCCACGTAGACCCTACGCAGGAGTATAAATGGGCAAACTTGTTTAATCCACATGGCTGCTCTTTTATTGCTTTTACAAAATCAACAAAACTTCAACAGGTGGAACTAATTGATCTACTGATGTGTTTGATGACAAAACACTCGTTGACTGATTTTCTGTCTAACAGCTCGTATCGGCCTATTGCATTAACATCAGTGCAAAATCATGGAAAGAATGAAAACAAGTTTACTTCACTGAATTTCAAAATGGTTGTAGAGACAGAAGATCAACAATGGAGTTAGTTTTAGATCAAGATATCAAGAAGGCATTTAATAATAAAGAAGTAGTGGTAATTGTATTTTTAGATATTGAGAAAGCTTATGACTGCTTGTGGAAGGAAGGACTGATGATTAAAATGTATGATTAGGATTAAAGGTAGAATGTTTAATTGGATTAAAGATTTCTTAATGAATAGAACAATTCAAGTGCAAGTGAGTGGATGGAGATCAAAATGTTTTAAAATAGAAAATGGTACCCCTCAAGGAAGTGTCATAAGTCCAGTCTTTTTTAATATAATGATAAACGATATATTTAGTAATATTGGAGAGAGGGATTGGGCAGTCTGTATTTGCAGATGATGGGGCTATTTGGAAACGAGGTAGAAATACAGAGTTTATTTTAAAACAAATACAAAAGGCTTTAGTTACTGTGGAGGAAAATATTCTACTTAAGTAAAAGTATGATTACTTTGATGAGCTTTTACTTCAGTACAAGTAAAACTACCGGTATAAAAATCTACTCAAGTAAAAGTAAAAGTTACTTAGTAACTTTTTAAAAGTCCTTAAATAACTTATTTATATTGATTTAATATCTTATTTATATATATACTAAATAACAAAGACATATGGCACTTTCAATTTAGGTTGTTTGACAGATACTTTCCCAAATCAATGGCGGAAAACAATGACATTGTATGTTATAATGAGAAGTTTGAGAATGTTTTCGCTTCATTAGGAAACAGATTAAACTCTGGCGGCCACACTGAACTGTGAAAACAGGAAACACTGGACTTTACATGAAGTCATGTCCCTGTTTACATTCAAACAGGTGGTCATTTTAATGGGATATCATAAGCGTTAGTATAATAAATAACTAGTTACCAGCAAGTTGCAAATGCCAACCAACACTGTCGTGCTCCGATGTGTTTTTAGCTCTTTGGAGCAAAGCATCTTGACTTTAAAGCCCCATCACAGTCCATTGTGGAGCCTGATGCACATGAGGGTCCACATTTGATCTTGGATGATTTATAAAAGGGAAGCGAGAAAAACATCACAGCAAATCTGCCTTATAGGAGAAGAAGAAGAACGGTAAACAAACAAGCATGGAAACCAACGCTGATGCTAAAATTATTAGAATTTTTCTTAACATAGATTTAAGATGACACATGAAGTCAGAAGAATACAATCACCTTATTGCACACTTAATTTACTCAACCATTTATTTTAGTTTTTGATTAATGGTGCTGTTTTGACCAACAATAATGCATTGATTATTGACAAATGTAGATTGATATTTACCTCTCCTCCACTCTGTAGGGCGAGAGCCTGCAGGACTTAAAAAAATCAGGCAAAAACATAAAATAAAAAGTGTGCAACGTGTTTCAGCGTCGTCAAGGTAACGTGATAAAGTGGCAAAGTGCTGTCCCGTTCCTGTTTACAGCATTTTGAGCCCTTGCAGCCTCTTGGACTCAATCACTTTGCAAGTGACGTCAGTAAAGTCTGTAAGGGTTCAGGGTTTAGGGCTTAGGGGGGACATTTGGATTGGGCCATAAATTGTGATCTGTTTCTGCTATTTCCGCTTTATGTTTGTGTGTGTCGTCGGACAACATTTGCTGAGGCACCCAAACCCGGAACAACAACGTTCGTGCAAATGTGCACAGGTACTCGTACGTAAAATTAGAGCTGCGAGAACAAATTAAAGATGCTTTACTGGATGAACGGGAACAGCGGCGGCTCGGAGAACCTCGACAGCCTCAATAACATGTCCAAGACGGAGATCCTGAGAGGAATCGTCACCGAGAAACTGACAACAGCCGCGCAGGAAATCTTAGCGGTGGTAGAGAGAACCGTAGCCGGGTACGAGGAGGAGGCTTCGGGCTTCAGACGGGAGATCGACCGGCAGAGGAGGCAGCTGGAGGTTCTCCTGCAGCCTCGGGTCAAACTAGAGAAAAGAGGTAAGTGGCTGAGTTAACGCAGTAATAAATGGCACGCTTTGTTCTTTTAAGATGCGGAACTTTGTTTAAAAAACTGCTAATTTAAAGTTTATTTGCCCGCTGACAAACGTGCAGACTGCGGAGGACATAAAGTCGAAGCTTACACATGTTTTCACGATATCACTTAAAAATCGGCGTACAAAAAGTTATATTTAATGTTGTAAATGAAGTCGGTTTTAACATTTGGTTCATGGGGCCTTTTTGTCAGTTTTGTTACACTAACGTTATGCGGGACTTTGATTTCAGGGACCTTTGGTTTTCCAGAAATCCTGAAATAACAGTGTTGCATATCTGATAAAAGCTGCTATGAAAACACTCATATTAACTGACTTTCTTTTACTTGTGCTTGACCACATGAAGCCCTGAACCCAGATGTTGAAGGCCCTGAGGAGGAGGAGGAGGAGGAGGAGGAGGAGGAGGAGGAGCAGCGGCGGCGGCGGCGCACACATCAGTCAGGTATGTGGGTCTTCACAAGAAACCAATTAAAGTTATTAAGAGCTGCATGACGTTGCTCGCTGCTAAAAATTTGCAGTTTAAGTGTTGGAAATCATTGAAATACTGAAAGAGTGGATGTTGAAATATAATTGCTGAAAGAAGTTCAAATGAAAGTGAAAGAAGTTAAAGCTTCTATTTAAGTGAAAGCACTGAATAAATTTGCAATGAAAGTGCTGAAAGGGGTTGAAGTGCAGGTGGTAAATTGAGCTGAACCGATATTATTGGCAGATGTGAGCTAATTGCAGTCTTATAACAAGATCATTTTTGTTTGTTATGTGTTTCTGAAAAGAAGAAAAAATAATTTTGGCCAATATATCAGATTTTAAAATTCAAAGTGAAAGCGTAGTAGTAGTAGTTGTAAAATGTGTATCAGCAGAAGTTGAGAATTTATAGTTTTTCTTAGTTTTTTTTTTTACCTTACTTACATTTATGTTTTATTTTGTTTTTTGGGTTAAACATTAGTGGTGTGTAACGTAATTGATCCTAAGGACCTGATCCGAAAAGAAGATCCAATCCGTGACTCAAAAACCATGGTATGACCCGAGCCCAGAGTTATGTAATACGTTGCACCTTATTTGTAGATGGTGATAGGCAAATTAAGTTTTTAAAAATACCAAAAACATTACATTTGTAAATTATATGCACATAAATATGAAGAAATTTACTGCCAAAGCAGTTAGTCAATTAATCAGTTAGTTGATTGACAGTAAATTAATTGGAAAACATTTTGATTGTTGATTAATCATTTACGTTTTTTTTGGTTTTTTTTAAAGAATAACATGAAAGTGAATATTTTTATAGGCCCAATCAATGAATCTATTCATGATGTATGTCATATTATGCAGATGATGTAGTTGTGTTTCTCAGCCATCATACACACAGTATTAAATTCAAAATGGGACTTGAGATGTTTGACTCCATCTGTGTCCAGGTGTGGAGGACACTGGGAGCCTGGGCCTCATGTGGTTTGATGATGATGATGATGAAGAGGGTGACGACGAAGAGCAGCAGCTGTCAGCACAACCGGCAACTAGCTCCAGAAAGAGACGAGAAGATCTGAAGGACCCAGATTATCAAATAAAATCAAGGTCTCAAATCCTGCTTCAGCCCACTCATACTGCCAAACCAAAAGTATGTGGACACCCCTGTGGTCAACAAGTTGTTGGCTGGATGTTATTAGCTATTTACGAGGGGTGTGACAAGATATCGTGCCATGGGATCCCCCAACATTAAAACGGGACAATATTTCCCATAGAGTTGAAAACTCTCACGGTAGCAGAGCTGCCAACTCTCACATATTGAGCCAGAGACTCGCACAATTTACACTTTCCACACGCTGTCACGCCAAACATCACTTTTCTCGCACAGTAAAGGAGCTGGTAGAGTTTTGCAATATAAACATCTAAAAACTGAGGCGCAACATTGCTCTGTTTAGGACGGTGAGGTGCACTTCATCGGAGGTGATGAACGTGTGTGTGGATTTGTGGTGAGATTTCTGCCTGAATTGTGCAGAAGGTTTTGAACATGAACAGAAAACCTGCTGAAACACAGGAGCTATTAGAGTCCAGGAGTTTATAACTGTACTAAAATGAATAAATTTATTGTTGAGGTGAAACGGTGCCATAATCACATTTATAGTAGAGAAACGCTGATCAACAGGAGAATACATATTTAATGTTCTACAACCACACGTGGGTGTAATATTCCAGTGTTCACATACTTTTGACCGTGTAGTATATATTTAACATAAAGACATGAAGTCAGAAGAAGTTATTTTGTTATTAACCTGCTAACAATCTTCACTCTCCAGGTCATTTTCCCCCAGAGGCCGGTCTGACAGGAGAAGGCTCGGCAGACCTCGGATCATTGACACACAGGACCACATCGATCTCAAGATCCGCATCCTGGAGCACTCACAAGCCGATATGCTCTCAAGAAGCGGTACAGTTCAAAGACTTATTATTAGTCCTATACGTTATGATTGATTAGTGACTGAATTAATAACTTATCTGCACAGAGGCTTCAGTTCAAGATTAACTTAACGTCACAATAATTTTTTCCCTGTTTCAGTGTTTCAGAAATGTCCGGTGCAGGAGCTGCAGTGTCCTCTGGGACTGCAGGAGGCGGACTTCCTCGACCTGCTGAGGTCCACCTTCCCTCAGCTGGCTGCTCAGAAACATTTTGACTTCTTCACATCCGACAGGAGCAGGAGGCTCCAGTCTCTGAGAGCAAAGACGCTGACACCAGAGGAGATCTACAGGAGCATCAGGCTCACCGGAGCAGGACACTCAGCCCTCTACATCCGACTGAAGGTACTTTGAATTAAAAATTATTTTTTTTAACCAGCAACATTGCCCCTTTTATTGCCTGTTTGGCTAGTTGTTTTAATATCACGGGTGGGGCAGTTTGATGCAGAGATCGGTCTCTTTTTTGGGGGGGAACAAACCTGTTACAGACAGGAGAGGATCCCCAGACCAGCGGCAAAGACCTTCATCCTGTACAGAGGCCAGATGATGCCACTAAAGATTCTCCACCCAGCTCCGCCACCATGTCGGCTGATGAAACCCAAACGTGCCCCTGGTAACTAAATATTTTTGCTCACAGATCTGAGCAAATCAGTTTGTATTTCAGAATTGTTTTTTATTTCAGCAAAATCTTATGCCAAAGTTCTTGGTAAAACTTCCAATTTAAATCTGCTTTTTTAAATAGCACGTAAAGTCATCCAGGATAATCAGATATTGTGTATTAACTAAATATTCATGTTTCAGGTTATCATCTCCCAGCAGTTCGTCTGGGAAGAGGAGGCGTGGCAGACCTCGCCTGGGTGAAGGACCGACTCACCACTTCCTCAAAGTGTGCATGCTGGACGATTCCCAGTCCGACGTCCTCTCAAAAAATGGTGAATTTAAAAGATGCAGTTATGAATGGACTAAATGCATGTTGGAAGATAGATAGAACAACTTGCACAAAACACGCATGAGGTTAAAAAAAAAGAAAACACAACATAGACACCCATCAGCCATAACCTTATTCAAATTAGCTTTATTGCCATGAATGTGTAACAACATTATTGCTAAAGCATCATACAAACTACATAAGAACAATCAACCCCATACATTTCATAAAACAAGTAATCAAAGCGTATGTGTTAAAAAAAAAAAAATTAAAATTAAATAAATAAATAAAACACAACCTTATGACCGCTGACAGGTGAAGTGAAAGACACTGATTATCTCGTTACCATGGCACGTGTCAGAGGGTGGCATATATTAGGCAGAAAGTGAACATTGTGTCCTCAAAGTTGATGTGTTAGAAGCAGGAAAAGTGGGCATTAGGTGTAAAGATTTGAGCAACTTGGGACAAGTTCTGATGGCTAGATAACTGGGTCAGAGCATCTCCAAAATAATCTGCAGTGGTCAGTACCTGTCAAAAGAGGTCCACGGAAGGAAAAGCGGTGAACTGGCGACAGGGTCATTACAGACCAAGGCTCACTGATGCATGTGGGGAGCGAAGTTTAAAATACTGGACCACGGAGCAATGGAAGAAGGTGGCGTGGTCTCATGAATCACATTTTATTTTACATCACCTTTGGTTCCTCAGCAAGGCCCAGTGGTCCATGCTGGACTCAAGCCAGATTCCCACTGATTGAGCTAATGCCACCGCTCAGATCCCCTCCGTCGCACAATCTGGGGTCTGTCCATCAGGTAGTCAGTAACCTAGGAGGTATCTACCTGCATCTTTTGGTGCTTCTCCGGCAGTAGAATAGGCAGTGGAGGAATCAAAGAACATGATCCTCAGTGTTACCAGCCTTGTCCAAGTGAGTGTGGGCTCGCTGGAGCAGGTAGATGATGGCATCCTCGACACCCACCTCAACAGGGCTCTACAGTGCGAGTATTTCACTCACAAATGCCCCTAAAAATAGATAGAAACCAAGGGGAACAGATTTGGGCATGTTTCCTGGTGAGGGAGGGTTTGTGTTGCTGTGTTGAAGTCCATCAGGGGGGCCACAGTGTGACTCGCTGGATGGAGGTTGTTAAGGGGTAATCTGTAAATCTTGGTGAATCTTTTGTCTGTTTCAGTGTTTCAGAAATGTCCGGTGCAAGAATTGCAGTGTCCTCGTGGCCTACAGGAGGCAGAGTTCCTGGACTTGCTGAGGTCCACCTTCCCTCAGCTGGCAGGAGACGACAAACGTTTTCACGTCTTCAAGTCCGACAGGAGCAGGAGGCTCCAGCGGCTCAAAGTGAAGACGCTGACACCAGAGGAGATCTACAGGAGCATGAAGTCCACCGGCGTAGAAAAGACGCTCCTTTACATCCGACTGAAGGTAGATACTGTAGAATTATCCACTTCTTATACCACATACAGTATCTCAGACAAGTGAGCACACCCATCACCCATCAAATGTATCTTTTCATGTGACATTAATGCAATGTGTTATTTTGAGGGGACAGCAAATTTACACTGTTATACAAGCTGTATACTCACTTCTTTACATTCTAGTAAAGTGTCATTTCTTCAGTGTTGTCACATGAAAAGATATAATTAAATATTTAGAAAAATGTGAGGGGTGTACTCACTTTTCTGAGATACTGTATATGTCCCTGCTCTGTAAGGCTCTGACACTATTTAAGGTTTCATATGAGATAGTTAAGTAAATTAAACTAGCATCAGATTTGATTTAAATTAAAAACATAATTTGGGAACAAACTCTTGCAGACAGGAGAGGAGGAGGAGGAAGAAGAGGAAGAAGAGTTCCACCTTTTACAGAGAAACGACGACACCACCACCGATTCTCCGTCCACGGCCGCTGAAGTGATAAAAACTGATGAAGCCAAGCTCAGCTCAAGGTAATTTAAAAATAATTTACCAGTAGAACAGCAGATATTTATTTTCTTCAACCCATAACATATAAACTTTGTGTGATATTTTACAGTTGATCTGTACTTCAGGTCCTTGTGATTTATTGGCGGACATATACGCTGATTTTATATATATGTGCGGCTCCAAACAGGGAAGTGTTGTCAACGAGGGCTAAAGTCAAGAGCTGTTTTAAAACTGTTGTATAAAATGTAGTAGTGTGGATTTATTCCAAGTCTGAGTGACAGTCCCTTCGCATTGTCACAAGGCCAAATGTGAGTGCTTGTTCAAAAAGGATAGCATTGTAGGTGGGGGGATAATTGGTGTCACAAACCTCCCCCCCCTTGAGAGATGGTTCAACAAACAAGCTTTAAGTGTATCCTTCAGGTGTTCTCTTCTCTTGGGCTCGGTTACTTGTTAGTATATTATCAGCTTAGTTGTGCAGGGTCCTGATAACTTCGGTGACAGTCAAAGAGTAAATATTGGTCTGTGTGTTGGTTTCCGGTATACTCCAATTTGGAGGCTCCTGTTGTCGTCAATGCGTAGGGCACGGTCCAACACGGCCAAAGTGATGTCGGTGACATCCTCTTCTGTGAACTTGGTGTCACTGTCCACAGAGTTCATGTGTTCTGTGAAGGTCTGCACTTCTTGGGTCCCATGTGTAGTCCACAAAGTTATACCAGTGGCTCGGTGCTGTACCTCAAAAGGAGCTTTCTACTTCTTCTATCTATGTTGGCCACAATCGGAGATCCTGGTCTTGAAGTATCTTCAACCAAGTCCAGTTGCCCTTGATTTTAACGCTCCTTGGATAACCTGTACGACTGAAAGATTTTGAAATTTTAAGTGTTGTCATAATTTCTAATTCCATAATGTGAGGACTCAAAACATTACAAATGCATGTGCAAGCAATGTTTAAAATTTGTGCTTCACAGCTGCCGTGTTCAACATTTGTAAAGTAACAAAGTGGATTTTCTGTCTAGCAGCTCAACATCCCAACAACAGGCCATGGTAACAGGGGAAGCTGATGATGATGCTGCTGAGAGCCAAGTGGACTCCAACAATGACGGTGACAAAGAAGGAGATGAGGCGTTTGACGGAGACGAAGACTGGAAACCAGATCCTGAGCTGCAGTCGCCAAAGAAGAGGAGGAAGCAAGAGTCCAATTTGTCTGGTGTGAAGGGGCAGTTGATTGGGAGCAGTAAAACGCCCTGTAAAGTCTGTGGAGTTTGGTACAGGATACTGGGCAGTTTGATCAAACACGCCTGGAGTCACGTTGAGGATCCACAGCTTGTTTGTGGAGTGTGTGGAGAGAAGTTTGAATCTGTGGAAGAGTTAAAGGGACATCTTAGAAAGTATCAAAAAACTCACGACTGTTCATTTTGTGCAAAGTCTTTCCTCACAATCACCGGCCTCAACTCCCACACCACTCTACACACAGGAGACAGACCGTTTAAATGTGACGTTTGCAGCAAAACCTTTGCTCAGATTTCCACCTTGAGTGTTCACCGTTGGGTCCACGTGGCTGATAAACCACACAAGTGTGATATTTGCCCGAAGGCGTTTGGTCTAAAGGCGCAGCTCAGAGCTCACAGCAAGATGCACGCAGGTAGAGACAAGTACCACTGCAATGTTTGTGGTAAATCTTTCTATGACTTGCGATCTTTAACTCGCCACAAGACGACTCACTCGGGGGAGAGACGTTACGGCTGTGAGGTTTGTGGGAAGCGTTTCAAACTTCCCGGAACGTTGAAGTCGCACGAGAAGATCCACACCTCCAGAGACCGGCCGTACCTCTGCCACATCTGCTGCAAGACGTTCTTTTCAAACTGCGGCTTAACAACTCACATGAGAACACACAGCAACGACAGGCCGTTCCTCTGCAGCATATGTAGCAAAGGCTTCATATCCAACGGTGAGCTGAAGGCGCACACGCGCGTGCACACCGGTGAGGCACCGTACGGCTGCTCAGAGTGCGGCCGCTTTTTTAAACGCAAGACTCACCTGACCAACCATGTGAGGACCCACCTGGGCATCAAACTGTTTGTCTGTGGGGTTTGTGGGAAAGCGTGCTCTCGCCAAGAACACCTGACGGTCCACATGAGAACCCACAATGGAGAGAGACCTTATCAGTGCACCGTCTGCGACAAAGCCTTCACTCAGAGCCACTGTCTGAAAACACACATGAAGAGCCACCAGGGGGAGGAAAACCCTTTCCTGAACGCATCCACGTCCTAAAAGACATTTTATTAGCCTGTTCTGTCTGAAGGGAAACGGAACAACATATTTTTTTCTAAAGATTTCATTTTCACTGAAAAAAATTGACACAGTGTCCGATCCAAACAAGCATCCTGCCTTACATCTGGAGGATGTGTTTTGTAGGTCGGCCCATCTCTGTAGCACCACAATGCTTCATTTATAATCGTATACTGCGACAAGTTTTACCATTATCAAAAAATTGTAGCTCCTATGATTTGGAGTTTGCTAAACGGAAACAGAAAATTCACCAGAAGTTCTAGATTACCTCCATCTAACATGCTTTTTTTCAGAACTACATGTTTTAGTTTCACCATATTGCGATTTCGATAACATTTTGAATAATTGTTCAGTGACAGTATGGGAAAACGAAATCCGGCCCTACTTTTCAAAAATTGCTTTCACAAGTCATTGGTTTTATTTAACAAATAATGATTTGGTATCCGTACCAAAAAACAGTGTTTTGATATCTAAAATGTAAAACGATACTCATCTCTAGTTTTTATTATTATCTCAGGCTCCATGAAACTGACATTTTATGAACAAAATCCGAAAACATATCTAATCATTGTTGTAAAAAATGATTGTGCGCCAGATGCCACTGTTGTTGAAGAAGGTCTCAGAAGCTCAGTAAGACTTTTACAGCATGTTTCAGGAATTCTGCTGAGGTGATTACTATGGAAGAGGATTGGGGCCTAGTGAATTCTTTTTTTAGTTCTTTTTTTAGAGTTTCCGATATCACTGACATCAACGGTGCCAAAATAATGATCGGAGTAGTGTCCGAAACTGTTTTAACTCTACATTCAACTCCCTACATAGGGGGTAGTGAATGAGTGGGTATTTACCACCACACAGCCTGAGATTAAAGTCAGAATTTTGAGATTAATCTTAGGATTCTGATCTTAGAGTTCTAAAATCAGAATTCTGAGAAAAAAGTCAGAATTCTGAGAAAAAAAGTCAGAATTCTGACTTTAATCTCAAAATTCTAAGATTAAAGTCAGAATTCTGAGATTAAAGTCAGAATTCTGAGATTAAAGTCAGAATTCTGAGATTAAAGTCAGAATTCTGAGCAAAAAATTCAGAATTCTGAGCAAAAAATTCAGA
Source organism: Micropterus dolomieu (assembly GCF_021292245.1). Taxonomy (NCBI): domain Eukaryota; kingdom Metazoa; phylum Chordata; class Actinopteri; order Centrarchiformes; family Centrarchidae; genus Micropterus; species Micropterus dolomieu. The sequence goes on from NC_060161.1 coordinate 33,106,352, forward strand.
ATTCTGAGAAAAAAGTCAGAATTTTGAGCAAAAAATTCAGAATTTTGAGATTAAAGTCAGAATTCTGAAGATTAGATTTCTGACTTTTTTCTCAGAATTGTGATTTCAGAATTCTAAGATTAATCTCAGAATCCTGAGATTAAAGTCAGAAGTATTGGGTACCTGTAAGAGTCATTAAAGAATCATTTTGCATTTTTTTTCTCAGAATTGTGACTTTAAACTCAGAACTCAAAAAGTTTCACATGTGGCCTAATCCTCTTCCGTAGATCACAGAGCCAGCAATACAACGTGTGGACACATGCGTTGCCAACATCAAACCTGAAGAAGGCTTCTTTTCACAATTTATCTCTCGGTCTTTCCCTACCAGGTGGTCTTCAACTGCCAATCTGCTGGGTGTTTAGACTCCAGTGCATTAACTACATCACATTGAAATCTAATGGGCTCATGTTTTGACTCCCAAATGGAGAGAGTCAGTCTGCAAACATACAAGATTCCAAGAAAATACCGTTATCTGCTACCATGGTGGTTGAATTAGGGGACTCCCGGATAAGGAGGGAGACAGAGGCCAAGAGCTATGGCTGGAAGGTTTAAGGACCTTCTACTTGTGGGGTCAGCTAGTGACCCTGACTACCTGGACCTGAGTTGTATGTTACCTGATTTAAGTCTGCCACTATCATCTGTTGCAAAAGGATTATTAGTCTGATCAAACTTTAAGTGATTGTTATGATGATTCTAGGGTCGTAGCAGTGAGCAGGATTAACAGTCCTGTACTGTGGTTTTCATTAAGAGAAACGTAATCTGATCTGACAGCTTTGTGAGTAGTAGTCGTGTTGTACTTCGTGTTGTATTTACTGCTTCCAGCTCATGTACAGTTCCCGTTTGCAAACGCGAGTCCTTGTTAAACTTTGTTGTGTAGAACGTCATGGTGCCATTTCATGAAGAGTGAACGCAAACTGTATGTTGATATAGTTCTTATATTTTTACTTAATTTCTTACTTACATTAGTTTTTATTAGTTGTAGTTTATTCTGATTCCACTGCTGACAATAAAGCCTTTTGTTTTCAATGTTGCATTCAGGGCAAGTGGGAAACGGGATGTTTCCTCAAACTGAGTAGTTTAAAGTCACTCAACTCTAAATTGCTTCCCAATTGATTTTATACATTTTTAGGTATCTTGACGAATGTGACATCAGAAATCTTCCAAATCCCATGTGGTCCTGAATGCAGCATATGGTGCCTTGAACTGCATGTTTTTCTCAACAGGTATTATTCAACTATTAACAGCAATGTCTTGTTTTTATGTTTTTACTTCTGCAGCCAAATGAACAGCATACAGCTTACATACATGTACACTGTTAACAAAAAAAAATAAAAGTGACCCTGCTTGTTACTATACAACATATGTGACCATAATAAAACTACATTCTGTGAAAAATCTAAATATTAATTTTTTGTAGCAAACCAGAGTGTAAAACTATTCCCACAGTGTCTGTAAAAAGTTTATACACCCCCGTGGACTTTTTAAAGAGGTGTTATACTGTTATACTGGTCTGACACCCAGAGTTGTGGTTTCTAGTCTTTTCCCGACACTTGAAGGTCTTCACAGAACTTTTGTACGTACAATCGGGGTGCTGAGGTGCGTCGGTTAGGGCAGCTCCAGCATGTTGTGTTCGGCCAGGATTTGCTGAGTTTGCGTGTGCACCAGCGTCAGGGCGTGGATGATGACTTGCAGGACGGGCGTGGCCTCCCATTGGCTCTTTACACACACCAGCTGCAGGAAGTACTGTCTGTCTGGGAGAGCGAGGAAGACGAACTCTGCAGCCTGGCGGAGCACCCAGGGGTGGTGGGGCGCCAACGCCACCTTGTATGCATCCCTCAGGGAAGAAGACGAAAAGGTGGAGTTTCTTCAATGGGTGGGCAATATAATATAATATGATGTAATTTTATATTATGATATAGGACATTTTCTAGAAATAAATTTGAATATACATTTATAGGTACAAAACTATTTTTACACTTCACATAATAACATTAAAGACCTTGCTGTTGTAAGCTCACACTCACTCACAGTTCAACATCGTTTGAGGTAAATACAGTAACATTAACTAAGGGTTTGAACAGTTTTGAGTGTATCCACTTTCACTCGTTTGTGAGAACACGGTCAAGCTAGCCACACCTAAATTTGAAGTGCACAAGCATTCAAATTATTGTAGTAAATGCACCCTAATGGAGCAGAGCGAGCTGACAGTGTTAGCGACTTTATTCTGTCATTTTCTCACTTTACAAAGACAAGTATTGCAGGAGGAGAGTCCTACCTGAGAGATCCGATCACTACATGCAATATTATTTATCTGCATCAGACTTGGTGAACTTTGGTGAAGCGCGAGGATACACTTTTTCAAAATAACGTGTTGAACACAACGTATATACAGTATGGAAATAAGATTATTTGATTATATTCACAGGAAGTATTAAAACATGTTACATGAGTCAAAAGTAGAAAAAAATACAATTACTTTGTTCTTTGATTTTGTGTTGCGTCATCACCATTTATATCTATACAATGTGTCGACGATCAAATTGTTTACTAGAGCACAAAATTATTTACAATGGCAAATAGTTCTTTATAGATCTAGCCTCTTTATTTTGCTCTCAAAGTGCACCAGATTAATGCATTTCATTTTAAAATGTACAATATTTTCTTCCACCTGGGAGGGTCCGAGGTCCACCAACTATAATCTCACAAATTCCTGTAGGAAACACTGCATGATGGCAATGCTAAATTACGGATGTTTAGCATATTGTCTACCTTGTTCACCATCTTGCGTGTGAGCAAAATTAAGGTATTTTTTTTAAATTGATGCAAAAAAGCTTCAATATTAACCTCTTCCTCCGAACAGTGAATGTCCAATTATAGCTTAGCAACAGTAGCTAGTCACGGCAGGCGTGTCAGTGTATTTCTCCACATGTTGTAGTGGTGTAAATGGAGCTGTAGTGAGGAAGATACTCTGTTTACAGAGAGTTTGGAGGTTGTTTTTTTTTTTGTCAAAACCAAAATCACGAGCAAAAGTTTAAGTAATGTATTGATTCTGTGTTCTGTTCTAATGTAAGATGCTAACGTTAGCATGTCCAGCTAACTAGCTTACTACCTAGTGGTGATCAAGTATCATTACAATGCCAAGGAGAATTTTATTTGCTATTGTAACAAATTTGTGGGATTACAAGTTACGTAAAAAATAAAACCCCGTTCATGAATGTGCCCTGGATGCTAATCCTAAAAGTCTTTTTAACAACAAACAAACTTAACATTCATCACCACACACTGAGCAGTTACAACTGAGGTGGCGCCCCTGTGTTGTCTGACAGTGTGACTGGTCCTTGAACACACCGCATGTCCTGTCAGTGAGTAAGTTGTTACCTGCACAGCTCTCCAGGTGTTTTGAATCGTCCGTCTGCGTCTGGTCCTTCAGCCAAACCCTCCAACATCAGCTTCAACCACAGCAGAGATCGATGCAGACGCAGAAGCGTCCTGCAGCCCGAATCTGTACGACGGGAGAAGTTGACCACACCAGCTTTTAGCTCCGCCTCTATCATGGATCGAACTGAACGATACGCCTAAAGAGGAAAATTTAGAGAAATGGCTGGAAATTAGCTAACCTCTTTTCATCAGTCATGTGTTTGCAACACGTCGTTACGCGCAACTCTCACCCCGTTTTTGAGTCCAAATGATGCTGGGGTTTGTAGCGGCCGTTTCCCATGAGCCTCTATACTGTGTCTGAGTGACAGCTCTCGTATCAGGTCGACCTTTTCCTTCACCTTCTGAGAAAATAAACTGACCATCGTCCCAAGAGACTCCATGAAACTGAAAGAAAGAAACAAGATTTTATCTCATCAGAAATTCATCTGTGAACCATAAAATCAACGTGTGTCAGTGTTCCTGTCCTAAGAGTACGGTTCCTGTTTCTTTACTGTCCGTTGCTAATGTTAGCCCGGCACATTTTGCTACTGTACGCTAGTGTGTTGGGTGACAGAACTTTCTTTAGAAGTGAGAATGTGTTGGGAATTTACACTTTCGCTTTCCTGTCGCCAGATGTTCACACATCTCTACAGAAAATATGACTTTTATTTTCATAGTTCATAGTTTAGCTTAGCATAAAGACTGGAAATAGAGTGACAGCTAGCCTAACTCTGTCTGAAGGCAACAAAACTTCCCACCAACTAGCAGCTCTTAAGCGTAAAAACAACATATTACCATTTCATGATGGGTTATGTACTAGAGTATTTCTTGGTCCAGACCAGGAGACCAGGACCTGGAGTCTCCGTTGGGCTTCGCAACTGCTCAAGAAATACTGTGACCTATAATTGTTGTTCTTACACAATCAGTTAGCTTTACAGGGCTGGTAAGCGGAGATTGTTACTTTCAGACAGAGCCAGGCAAGCCGTTTCCAATCTTTATGCTAAGCTAAGCTAACCAGCTGCTGGCTATAGCTCCTAACAAGTCCTTCAACCTAAACAGCATTTCCTAAATTAGCTCCCCTAACGGTGGCATCTGTACATGCCTTCCAAAAAAACGCATAAGAAAGTTAACTATGTTATGTAAGTCATGTGACCTAAAGCACGTGGTTAACGTTGGGAAAACGGTCACAGTTCGATAAAAGCGTTTTTTCCTGAGGCCTTTTTTCAATTCATTGCAATGGGAGCACCATGTTTTGTCTTTTCCGTGCTAAGTGGTTTGGGGGGGGGGGTGGTTTCAGTCGCTGAGAGTTGAAAAATGTTCAGCTTTGGGGAAAAAACGCTGCGCTCGTCACTGTCACTTTTTACCCAGCCGTTCAATGTGCACAGTGCAGGAGGGGCGGGACAAACACCACCCCGAGCCTTCTCAGCTCTTGAACGAAACAATGTGCCTCCTCGCTGAGGTATTTACTTATCCACAAAATCTCATGAACCCACGTACTGTCCCCTCGCTCTACACGTTTCAGCCTTCTCTCCATGCAGAACAAGTAGGCCTGCTATGTATCATAGCAACCACAGCGTCTCGTAAAAAAACACTGTGCCTCCAAAGCGCACCCTAGTGCTCCCAGCTAGGCGTTTTCAGAACAGCAGCTGGCGTTTTCAGAACAGCAGCTGGCGTTTTCAGAACAGCAGCTGGCGTTTTCAGCTGGTAAAAATACGCTTTGGTGGACACAGGCCCTTAGGCAACAAAAACTATTTGCTTAGGTTTAGGAAAATGTTGTGGTTTGGGTTAAAGTAAGTGTTTTACGTCAGTAACGTGAAGTCAATAATTATAATTTTAAACTCAAGTAACTCAACATTTACTTAATTCTTGAATATCGTTTTTCTAATTAAAGTCCTGTGTTTGACACATCCGACCTCCTTACACAGACTTTCTGTATTTAAAGTAAATATGGGTCGTAATAACGTGCTGAACAAACAACCTATATTGTTTTTCTGGTGAGGACAGTCTCATAGCTTTATATATGCTGTGCTGACATACGTACCAATCTTCTCATCTAACTCAAAAATGTGTATTTCCCAAAATGTTGAACTATTCCTTTAAACAAAAGTTTGCGTGTACTTGAGGAGCTGATCCCAGCTCTGCAGGTACGGCTCCAGCAGGATGTCATCAGCACCTGCCAGGCTGGACTTTAAATGCAGCAGCAGACGCCAGGCCTGAAACGATTGGCCAGGACACTCCTGGATGAGGGGCGAAGCTCCATTAGGTCCTGCCCACTCCCCAGGGACCAATGGAGGTTCAGGCTGAAAGAAAAAGTAAGAGAAAGGTTTTTATACTGAACAGCACTTGTTTCATCTCATGTACTGTGTTTTGTAAGTTTTTATGTATTGTATATTTACTTTACTCTGTTTATGTATTTGCTGATGCAACATGTTTTTGACCTGTATTGAATCAGAATTGAAATAAACAGAGAGAGGGAGAGACAGAGGAGTTTTAAACCTCAAGAGGGAGGACGCGGTTGTAAAGAAATCACCATTTTAGAGTGAGGACAGCTTTTTAATCAAAAAAAGAAAAGGTTCTCCTTTTGTCCAAACTTTAATTGTTGCTTATAAAGAATGTTTAAAGAAAAATGCTGATTTGGAGTAAGAGGTAAGGGTTTCAGCGGCTTTTACAGTTAAACTGAAGAGTTAGGCCCCATCTACACGACTCCTTTTTAGTTTTAAAATGAATACGATATCCGTCCACAACACCCTTTTATCAGAGTTGATATCCGTCTACTTTAAAACGACAGAAAACACACATCTATTGGCTGTTCAGGTACACTGGGCATGCGCAGTGCCGGTGTAAACATGAAGCAGATGGACTATTCTGTAGTTACAGAAGATTTGGCGAAAGAATGGGCTGACCCCGAATAATCGAAGATTCAATGCTTCGATGGGATGGATGGATTCAACTATAAATCTCACAGTCAACGCTTCGCAGCGAAACAAGGATCATGTGTGTCTGATTTTACACAGTACTACCAGTTTTCTCCCAACAAGTTAAGTGGTGCTACTTAGCAGAGTTTCAGGATCGGGACCACACATCTACCACGTCATCGCCAGCATTTCCATAAATACACACACGTCCCAGCTCCTCTTTTTCGCTCTCATATCCTGCATCCCTCCCCCCCAGCCCCTTTCTCTGTCCTGGATCCTGATCTCCTTCTACAATCCATAGGGTTATAAAAGGGGTCCGTCATGCCCGGGTGCTACGGCGGATTTCCCTATCGTAGCTTCCCCACAACGCTTTCGAATGTCTATTCAGCAACTGTCATCAAATATCATTTAATCGTACCTGTTGATTGTGTTGTCCTTGCTAGTGCTAATATACAGCCTATTACAATACCCGCACCTTGTGGGACATTCGGATCATTTATCACCATTGATGAACAACACAAAGAATATTATATCGTTTTTAAATAGTACTTGAAATAGACCCGCGAGGAACCACGACGTGCGTGCAGTTGTGCAGCACGGCAAAAACTCTGCACAAGACTGGTGAGTGAAAGGTCATCAGAGAGAAAATGGTCAACAAGACTCAGTTTGGCTGGAAATGTACAGTGTCAGTTACACTGACTAATAAATAGAGACTGCAGCCTCTCAAGATTAAAGCGGAGCTACCGTGTGTACCCCGCATGCTCGCAATCGGCGCCACACAAACACACGAGTCGACTATCAGTCGACTACAAGTAGGACATGACAATTCTGATTCAACTAGGTAAAGGACAGCCTGATTTTTTTGCATGAACCAATAACGAGCTAGGACTGTTGAATGTAGCACAGCGGCTGTGGTAGTGGAAAACAGACTGGGAGTCGTCACAAAGTAAATACGGCGACATACACAGACAAAGTGTAGGCTGTAAGTGTTATTTGCACAGTAGAGAATATTGTAATAAAAATACCGAAACTAAAACTCCGTCAGTAGCACCGTGTTACTGCTTTGCATGACTTATGAGACCCAATCACAGAGCCAAACGTGAGCGTCTGCGTCATTGTTTCTAAAGTCCTCCGTTTTTGCCCGTCTTCACTAAAATGCCCTCCGGAGTTTTAAAACAAAAAATGGGGTCAACAACATCTTTGCTTTAGGTCTTCGTTTTTGCCATTTTAGTCTGGACGGGAGGTGCAAACATAGCAAAAGGTCTCTGTTTTAAAACTAAAACGCAGTAGTGTGGATGGTGCCACGGAGAATAAGAGTCATCACAAGGACAGAAGTACGTGTGTGTGTGTGTGTGTGTGTCCTACTGTTAGGTGGTAAAAATTCAAACACGGCTGCCAGGCGCTGCCACAGTCTCTGAATCCACCCTGAGCTGAAGAGAGAAAAAACTTGTTACAACTTTACAGTGAGTCTTACTGACAGTATAAATGCCTTCCGAGTTTTCTTTAATGCGTCATCTATTAACTTATGGAGTTAATGGAGCAGAAATAAGTCATAATACTGGATATATTAAATCTTCTCTTTGGTTGTCTGGCTGTAAGCAGGGTTGAGAGTGAGATTCGGTATCGGGTCATCATTCCCCACTCCGCAGGAATTTTGTTTAAAAAGTTTAGCAGCCAGACTCTCTTAAAGCACATATACACTAAATGAACAAAAGTACTGGGACACTCCCGTCCCAATACATTTGTCATGGTGTCGTCTTTCTTTGGGGAAATTTTGATGCTACAGCAGAACATTTTAGACAGTTTTTCCAACAGTTTGTCTTTGGCCTTTTCCTCTTTCAGTATGACTCAAGCCAGCGCCATGAAGAAATGGGTTTTCCCAGTTTGGTATGGAAGAACTTGACTGGCTAGCACAGAGCCCTGACCTCGACCCAATCCAACACCTTAGGGATGAACTAGAACGGAGATTGCGAGCCAGGCCCTCGTGTCCAACATCAGTGTCTGACCTCACAAATGTTCTTCTGGATGTACAGGCAAAAAGTCCCACAGACAAAAGTAATGTGTGGGTGTCCCAGTACTTTTGTCCATATAGTGTAGATGAAAAGCTAAGTCAATGATCATGGTCTATGATGAGTAAGTTTTTGGTAACTTCGTAGTCTAAATTGGGAGAACTAACCAAGTATTTTCCCCTAATAAAAAGTGTGTGTCAACCCAGAGACTGTTGTGTTGCTTTGTCGTGACTTCATGGAGTAATTCTGCTGCTGAAATATGCAAGAAAGTGACAGGAAAGAAGGGAGAATTGAAAACCTGTAAAGCCAATCACCAGTAGAAATCTTTATTATTATCAGTGATGGTGGTAATACTGGCAAAAATAATCAACCAGTTTATTTGAATCTTTGTTTGTTTATTTGTTTAACAAACAACAACTTGTCATGCTAAAGGCTGAATTACAAGCCAGACAACAACCCCAGGGCCCCAAATCCAGGGCCTAATATTTATTATGTGTCATTTTGTTTATCATTATTTGATTTTCCAACACATTCTCACTCCCAGACTCGTCACATATTGACGCTTGGTTAAGCCCTTTGGCGTCGCTTTTTAACGCCATGGATAGCCCTTAAGCGTCATTTTTAGACGTTTAAGGTCCGCGGTCAAGTTAGCAATGCTTAGCAACAACAAATATGCAACATCCTGTAAAGTTAGCAACAGTAAATATGCAACGTCCAGTTAGACTTTCAAAATAAAATGCTAGCGTTTCGAAACATCGCTAATTTAAAAACAGCGTGTTATTAAAGTCGTGAAACGTTGTTACAAAACTACTTGCTTAAGGTTAGGAAAGGATCATGGTTTGGGTTAAAATAACTACGTACATCAGTTAACACACGTCACTTACGTCAATTTACGTAACTTGCCTGAATAACAATAATAAATGTTGACTTTTTGTTTCACACGGGACATTAAGTGGTTCAAAGTCGGGGTTCTGGCCCTCCATCCACTCCAACCACCTCCTTACTCAGTCTTTTCTGTTAAATATCATTTACCTGCCTTTACCGTCAAAAACTGACGCTACAGGGCTTCCCCCACTGCCTTGAACTATGATGGTAAAGGGATCCCCAGTACGTTACAAACTGACACTAATGGGTCTTGACCATGCGTCCATGTGACGTGTCGGGGAGTGAGAACGGGTTGGACTAACCAGCAAATTATCTTGAGAATATACACCATTAAAGAATAATAGTAATACAAGGCACTCAAGGCAGGTCAGGATTTATTAGGTTATATCAAAATTTGCATGGCGCATATTCCTAAAACAATTTGCACAAATAGGGGGCCAAAAGGGGGCCACAGCTAATTTCTGCCCCAGGGCCCCCTTAATGGATAAATACAGCCATGGTCACAGCAATTATTAGGTTACTGCTATTATTATTGTTGTCATTTTTGTTTTTATTAAATTTTTAATTCCCAAATTCGCCTGGAAAACCTGGCAATGACTCCCATCTGCCACCCACAGAAGTACTGAAAGACATATTAATTAAAAACGAAAATTTAAAGATTTAAAAAGCTGTGCATGTAATCACCACTAAGGGGGGCCCATGTGAACATTTCCCACTCAGTAGTATGAACCAAAGACTGTGTTACAGAATAACTTATGAGTCTGAGAGAGGAAGAGAGGTGGAGCCGACATGGCCGACATTCAGCTGACAGTGACGAAGGTAACTTACGTAGCCAGAAGGAGCTGATGAAGAGGAGCAGAGCCAACGTGGCCGACAGCAGCAGGTAGCGAAGGAGCGCTGTCCGTCTGAGGAAAACCATGGAGACCGCAAAACACACACACACACACACACACCAAAAAACAAACGCAAACACACACTCTCCCTTTTAACGCCTCACTCTTTCACACATTAAAACACACACACTGTTAACAAGCCGTCTCTTGTCATCACATGCTCTCTCTCACTCTGTCCTTGGGGTTAAAGGTTGTTTGTTTGCTCACTCCCAGGTACAGGGTGTACACACACAAACACACACACACACACACACACACATCTCAGGACAACCTTTGCACTTGACCGTCCGGCAGAAACTTATCACAGCCTGTTTTATCCCACACACAGACGCACAGTAATCCTCGTGGTATAAAGTGAAATATTCAATGTATTTTGTGTTTTTTAAAGGACTTCCTGAAACCAGCTGCTGGGAAATCCTGATCAGCCCGATAATACAGAAGTTCCTGAAGACAAAATAAACATGGACACTAGTGACACTAAGAGACCGGTCTTGTTCTTAAGACCACTTTTTGATGGTCTTGGTCTTGTCTCGGTCTCGACTGCATTTGTACTCGGTCTTGTCTCCGTCTCGGACATTGAGGACTCGGGATTTTATATCAAGACCATAACTTTGGGAATATCAATAAATTGCTTTTGCATTGTCTGATTTGTTAACATCCTAACTTTGATTGGAAGTAAAACAAATTGCTTCAAATGCAGCCAATAACTCTAATTAACGGCTGTCACCCCTCCCTGCGATGCTTACGTTGATTTCAGCTCTTAGTATTTGTATGTGGGTGTTTTAATGGGAATGTGGATCTTTCAGATCAATTTGAGAAGTACCTATGATCTCGTTCCACATTTTATTGCGTGCCATGCAATGCAGGGAACTGGTCTTGGTCTTGACTCGGCCTCGCCCTCCCTCGGTCTTGGTCTCGACTGCTCTCAGCCCCTAAAAGTCTTTGTCTTGTCTCGGTCTCGAGATTGACTTGGTCTCGGTTTGGGCGGTCTTGACTACAACACTAATGGACACCTCATGTCGGCCACCGGACGTTGTTCAGTGTCATACAGAGCCCAAGTTTTAAAGGGGACCTATTATGCTTTTTTTCATATTTTCTGGCATTTCTATAATGTTACAATGTCAGATGTTCATGTTAAACATGACCAAAGCTTCAAATAATGAGGTTAAAGTATTTAAAAGAAATCCCTCCTGTTCTGAACGCTCTGTTTTAAACGTCTGAGCCCGATTTCCATATATGGTAATTCGCTCCAGGCAGAGAATGCTGGCCACGCCCACAAAGGAACATGCAGCCCTATCCCTGCAGCAACCTGGTAAACACATTAGACAATGGCCAATCAGAAGACAGTGGGCTTTGGTGGGGTCTTAAAGAGACAGGCGCATCTACAGCTTGTTTTAGACAGAAGGACCAGTATAAGACTTTCAATCATGAAAAGCTGCCATAGAGGAGTTACAGAACTACAATATAGGACTGGGAAAAGCAGTATAATAGGTCTCCTTTATTAAAGTAACTTCCAGATTTTGTTCAAGGAAACTTAAAAAAAGGCGTGCCTTTTTTTCTTTCGGTGTGTTGCTTGCATGTTTGGCTGCAAGCAAAACCCTACAAATAATAATTTTTTGCCGCAATCTGGCTACAAAAAGTATCGATTGAATTACTGGTTTGACAGCAGATGTTTTGATTCTTTCGATACCGGGCTGCTTTGGTCGATACCATAAAAGGTATTGAGTAGCGATACCCATCCCTAGTAGAGAGACTCATTAATCTTTTAAATATGGGGATAACAGAGCACATTTTGACATTCTTGAGTAAAAAGTGACAGAAGTAGGACCCCAGCCTATGTTAACAGCTCCACACAGGACCAATCACTGTGAGAAGTCGACTGTAGGTTTCGAGGACTTAAAGAACGCAGGTGTCTCCTCCAACATCAGAAACACAAAGTCTGTGAGAACAGCGCCCTCTGCCTGTTGAGTTCAGTAAAACGATCGAGCGAGTGGTTCATTAATCACACAGAAGAACCAAAACTCCAAAACTGATGAGAAAATGATTTATTGACGGTAAAATGACACATGTAGCACCTTTAAGTTCACGCATGATAGATTCACTTTTCCATCAAACAACTCCAACACATCTGATCAACCGATTGATGTCTTTGGTGTCTGAGTAAACGTATCTTGTGCTTGTGCAAATACACTTGTGCAGACGCGTGTGCTTGTGCTTATTTTTAAAGTAAAGGTTAAGAATAAGGGTCTCATTGAATATTAAGGTAAGAAGAAGAACAAGAATTATGGCTTTTTAAGGGAATTTTCCTAAAATACTTGTTGCTAATAGTGTTGGCTGGAAGTAAAAGTTAAGGTAGGAGTAAGAGTTTGTTAATAATAAGGTTATTGTAAGGGGAGGACGACTTGAGCGCTGTTAAACTAGAACAAGGGTTTAAGGTTAACTTTGATTTGTGGGATTCGTTAAGGTTCAGGTTCTTGTCAAAAATAGAGAAAGAACCAAACATTTATCCTACTGTAAGAAGGGGTTTTGTTAAAAGGATAAAGGATTGTCTTTGTACTGTGCAAAAAAGGGTTCGTTAAACATTTAAAATAAATAAAGTTTAGTTAAAGGAGTGTGAGGGAAGGATCAAGGTTTTGGTTAGTCCTCACTCTGCACCATCTCTCATATGCTGTGTTGGAGTAATTATTTTAAACTTTACACCCACCTGACGTGTTTTCTTCCACCTTAAAAGTCAGTACGTTCATATTTTCTACACTTTTGCCAAAATTACTTTTATAAACTCCTGCGTATCTGAAGTTATGGGAGATGGTGGATCAGGGATGGGTCTTGTATGAACGGTACTTCAGTTGTTTCTGTGTGTGTGTGTGTGTGTGTGTGGTGTGCGCGTGCTCTTGTAAATCTATGTTTGTGAGGACCAGTTTGAGTTTTAGACTGTGGGAGTGAGGTCATCACTTATTGAAAAGGGCATCTATCCCAAAACCCACACTTGCGGTCTTGACGACATACAAGCAAGAAAGTATTTTCCAATTTAATGTGAACACCTGACGGATATAGTACCTTTTTTATTGTTTAATCTGAAACTTGAAATATGACAGCAGGTGTAACCGGCCCAGAGATTGTACTACACGGTCCAGACTCGAACCGGCGACCTCAGGTACGAGCGGCAGATGCGTTAACAAGTAGGCGTCCCTAAAGGCGTAAGGGAGGGAGGTCCATCTACAGCTACATAGGATCAACAACATGATCCACATGATGGAGGAGGTTTAAACCTGCAACAAGCTCAACTGCTGCTGACTTATAAACTGCTAAACTATGGAAGAAAATCTTATTTCATATTTCATCAGGTTTTAGATGCTAGATGTCCATCCTGTCAGAACTTTCTCTCTGCACAGCGTTTGTTTTTATCTCCTCACCTCCACAGGTTGAGGATGGGTTAGTTTCTGCTCTGAGATTCTGTTTCAACAAAACGAAAACTCTGGATTTACAAGGTAGGAGCCTCCAGGCAGCGTAAACACCAGTTTAAACTCTGCATCGATATTCACTACAGGCTGCTGGGTCCCCTGTTTTCAATACAGTCTTCATTATTTTGTTATTTTTGGACTATTTAAAGTAAAGAAATATGATTTTTTTTCTGCACCACTGATTTGCTCTGGCTATAGCTGAGGTCAAGATATTTAATTAGAAAACGTGATACATGTTCATCCTTTAAATTGTTTTTCATACTTGTACACAACAGAATAATTCGTCCACAAGCACGTAACAGACATTTTCCTAATGATTTTTTAAATCAGAGATTACTTCACTCTGGCTGGCGGCCCCCTTTCCTTTGCTAGTGATTCACGATCCACCAGGTATTCAGAGCTCAGTGTATCCCACCATTCAGCATGACCAAGCAGGGCAGCTGTTGGCGGTAACGAGTCTATAAAACCAGTTTTACCACTAGACATGAAGACGTTGATGGTATGTTGGATTCAGTGTTTATATTATTAATGTTTACACTTCATATACATAGTATATCACATACCTGAAAAAACATTAAATATGCTTTTAGTAATGATTTTGAGAGACGTTCCTTACTTTAACCTTTTATCAGGCAGTAAACTTTCATCATCATGTTATGTCTCTTTCATATGGGCTTCAGCATAACTGGATTTAATTGCTTTATGAATTGTATTACTCCTTAATAAAGCTGCAGTTGATTAAATGGAATAATCGTGTATATATGCGAGATTGTGACCTCACTGATAAAGCATGTCCTAGTGAGCGAAGATAAACCTCCACTCAGTTAAGGTCTTAAATTACAATTATTGAAGATACATCACACAAGAAGGCCCTCGACTACTCGCAATACAACAAGTGTGGGGGTTGGATAGACCCTCGGCTTCACATAATGTTAACGAAGGTCCTCACACATATAGAAGTACAAGCAAATGTGTGTGTGTGTGTGTGTGTGTGTGTGTGTGTGTTGAGGTCAGCAGAATCCTTCAGCTTTAACCTGCAGGACGTCACACAGGCCGGGACGCTGCCGAAGAGCCTGAGGAAACACACACAAACCATAAGTTACTCAGTAAGTTTAAAACCTCCTCCTTGTTTTAAAGTCCAACTGAAATCACATTCAGACGTCCCTTTTGTTATAAAAAAAAAAGTTTTTTAAATAGTTTTGTTAATAGTTTTGCTGTGTGCCGCCGTTACACCACAGGGAACCTGGAACTTGGTCTGTAGCTACATGACCATTCAAAAGTTTGGAGCCACCTGTTTAATTGATGCTTTTCTTCTTTTATTAGAATAAAACAGTATAATTGACTCCTTCGCTAAGCCCCATCCCCCTTAGTTATGACAAACTGTCGCCACTGCCACTGTCTATTACTGCACTCCCCGGAGAAATATTGTCAAATTTGGTGGAAAAAGCGATCTCAGAAAGAAGCAGACAGTTTTGCAGTTGCATTATACATTTGAAGGTTGTATTCAGGCTCTCAGACTGACTCAAACTGACTCAAACAGATGTGAAAAAAAAAAGAAAGATAGAAGCTAAAGCCTACCGATCACACAGTACAAGTGAGTCACCGCATCCCATACAACAATATTAAGGATCAGCACTGTTCCTGTAAAGCTGGGTAGGCCTCTATTCATTATTGCAGTCGTCATTAAAAACCAGAACAGTGGGGATTTATCACGTTACATTCAGTAGGAAGTTAGCTAGCGTTAGCTAACTAACATTACATTAGGAACAATCCACAGCAGACATTTTTCTGGATTTATTTTAGGTTTTGGAAAGACAATAAATCGTACTTCTCCTTTCAACCACTCTGGGTAGCGACTGTAACTATTACAAGTGCACCAGGAACAGCGTTTGACCATATTTTAGAAAAATACAGCCAAAAAAAGCTAGAAAACTACTTTTTTTTTGCTTTTGAGTCAATGGAGCACAGCCATGAAAGTGTCGGACTTCAGTTAGAGCGAGACCTATACTACGCTGTGATTGTCCAGCTGTGTATTTGGGGCGTGGCTTAGCCAAGGGTCAATTCAGACAGCTAATTTACATTCAGAAACACAGAGTTGTCCTCTCAGCCATCTGACTTTATCCAATCAGGCTTTTGGGCAGGCGATTCTAAACTTTTAAACTAGTGATTTAGTTGTGTGAAAAAACTGGTACGGTCAGTTAACTGAAGCATCTGTACTGTTGTTACAGTTACCTGCAGTTTAATCTACCTTCAGCTCTGATTTAAAGCAGTGTTTAAACTAAACATCTGCAAGGCCAATCAGAAACCGGGATTTAACTTGTCTGTGGTGTAATTTGTTTTATCCTTTCACCTTTAGCGTGTTGAGAATTTCTCCAAACAGACGTTGAGCCTCTTGACTTTCCGGCTCTTCGAAGTAATCTGACACGGAGAACTCGACCACTATAGATCTGATGTTAACGCACATACCTGCGGAGACGCAGGGGACACTGGATTAATCATTTACATAATACAATAATAACGGTGACACTGTGTTGAGAGGAGAGTTAGCGTGTCTCACTGTGGAAGTGCAGGATGGCCTGACCGCTGACGGGCGTGTGGGTCAGGATCAGAGTTTCCAGATTCTTCAGCCCGGCTTTACACAGCTCCGTCGCCACCGGCAGGCCGAGGTCAGTGATGTGCTCCAGCTCCAGCACCTGCAGGTGAGCACAGCTACGCACTGCACACACACACACACACACACACACACACACAACCCATGTGTTACTTCTACAAAAGGTTTTTCTACCTTACCCTAACGTTTTTAAAGCATGTTCAGTTCTATGTCTAAAAAGTCAAATCAACTCTTTCTAACTTTGGGAAAGTTGATGTGTCTCCTTGTGTTTCCACTGTTTTGTTATTCATTGATCTGTCGCTCATTTTTTGACTCATTGATTATCAATTTAGTCTATAAAATGTGACAGAAAGGTGAAAAGAGACCATCAGAATTTCCTAAAGTCCAAAGGGGGACGTCTTCAAACTTCTTGTTTTGTCCGACTAACAGTCCAAACCCCAAGAAGATTCAGTTTACAACAGTGTAAAACAGAAATCATCACATTGCTGACACCAGAGAGCAGTTGGTGGTTCTTTTTCATAAATTTATTGATTTTTATATATGTTTACAACTACAACTACTACTTACAATCTTTATCTCTCATGAAATCAAACGAAATTAAAAATACCATTTACGATGTGCATTGTTTTCAGCAATAGCCATTAAGAGTATTTATATTCTATATAGTTGTTCTTGTTGTTTGTGGCGTCGTCCGTCATTCCTAAGCTGTATTCAAACTTTCACACACAGAAAGGGGCTGACAGGTTGTAATAATGACTGACTGACTTCTTTAATAAAACAAACTGAACTTGTTTGGCTGCACTGTAAACAGATACACCAGCTGCTAAGACGTTTCATTACTAGCTGCTTAAACCGCTGACCGATGCAGTTTAAAACCACACCTGCCGCTGCCACGGTAACCACAGGTGTCGCCAAATCAACCAGGCAACATAAAGCTTCAAACTATTCAGGGGACTTCACATTGTGTTATCTGCAAAGGCATTTTGAAAGACAACACAGACATTTTGGCACTTTTAGCAGAGATGTTTGTAATGATTCTATATTTATAAGAGCACTATGAGCAGTTATATCCATTATCAAATGTTAATACAAAAAAGTAAATATTGTACTTTTTTAAACCTCAAAACAACAAAACAACTGTGTATTCTATGCTAATTATAATAATGTAATATACATTATTATAATTAGCATAGAATACACAGTTGTTTTGTTGTTTTGAGGTTGTATGTATATATATATATATATATATATAAATAAAATAATATATATAAATAATATAAAATGTAAAATAAGCCTTAACACACTGTCAACATTGACAGTCAAGCTATTGTGTAGTTACAACAAAGATTGTTGCACCAAAATGTCCAAAAAACAAAACTTATTTTTAGTTTTTTCCTGCTGTCACTCACCCATGGCAACCAATCCCTGAGTCCCACAGCCGACCCCGCCCACACTTAGTGAGCGGAGGTGTGGCCAGCATCGACCAATCGTCTGCAGGCAACGGTTGCCAAACCGAGTTGGCTGTTGGCTGAAAGAGAGAAGGAACGAGCGACAGAGATAGATGAGTTGGGCTGCATCAAACTGAGAGGTGTTTCTATTATTTAGTCCACGTCCAGTTTATTAGGGACAGCTGGCTAAAAGTATTATATATATAAGTTTTATTATTTATATATATATATATATATATATATATATATATATGATGGTGTTATTTAGCCTGCCCCTCGCTGATATACATGGGGTGGACAAAATAACAGAAATAGAGGATAAAGGAGGCTTGGCAGCAGATTGGCGTGGGGCCCGGCACAAGGAGAGAGAGACGAGAGAGGAGGCACTGTGGAGAGGCTGAGAGGTGGCTAAGCGATCTCAAGTTATTGCGCTAGTCCTCTTCAACAGAGCCTAAAGGGAAGAAACACGGCTGCTTACGTTTAGCATATGAGAGGGTCAAATAGTTGTTAGTTTTGCTGTGATGCTGCCTCGTGATTCATTTGTTTGTTTGGTTGGTTGATTTGAAGTGTTGGTTAATTGACACATTGTATTTGAGGGGAATATCCCAGAGGTGTTCTGTGGCCGTTAATGTAGTGCACAGATGAGGGGCATTGGAAGTCACTTTTAAAGACTGCCACTATTCTGCCCTTATATTGGCGTCTCTGCACATAAACTCCTCGCCCTCCCTAACTCCTGGACACGCCAGACTCGATCACACAGGAGGAGGAGGACTCTAACATGTTGATGCTGGTAGACGGTGAACTTCTAGAGACTCCAGGCCTGGATTATTTTAATCTTTTTTTCATTAATAAAGTGTAAAAAGTAACGAGGGTCTTAGTGTGTCTAAACAGATATGTACTGACCAGGGGTGAGCTGGCGCCACCTGCAGGCTGCTGATGTTCCTGCAGCCTGCACCCAGGGCCCAGAGAACCTCCTGACCGAGAGGATCCGATGAACTCCTGCATGCACAGACAGGCAAACAGACAGACACATAAAGACAAGTAAACAATCAGACAGGCAAACAGACAAACAAGTAAACAATCAGACAGGTAAACAATAGACAGGCAAACAGACAAACAAGTAAACAATCAGACAGGTAAACAATAGACAGGCAAACAGACAGACACATAAAGACAAGTAAACAATCAGACAGGCAAACAGACAGACACATAAAGACAGGTAAACAATCAGACAGGCAAACAGACAAACAAGTAAACAGACAGACAGGCAAACAGACAAACACATAAAGACCAGTAAACAATCAGACAGGTAAACAGACAAACACATAAAGACCAGTAAACAATCAGACAGGTAAACAGACAAACAAGTAAACAGACAGACACATAAAGACAGGTAAACAATCAGACAAGCAAACAGACAGACACATAAAGACAGGTAAACAATCAGACAGGCAAACAGACAAACAAGTAAACAGACAGACACATAAAGACAGGTAAACAATCAGACAGGCAAACAGACAAACAAGTAAACAGACAGACACATAAAGACAGGTAAACAGACAAACAAGTAAACAATCAGACAGGTAAACAGACAGACACATAAAGACAGGTAAACAGACAAACAAGTAAACAATCAGACAGGTAAACAGACAAACAAGTAAACAGACAGACACATAAAGACAGGCAAACAGACAGACAGGCAAACAGACAGACAAGTAAACAGACAGACACATAAAGACAGGTAAACAGACAAACAAGTAAACAATCAGACAGGCAAACAGACAAACAAGTAAACAATCAGACAGGTAAACAGACAAACAAGTAAAGAATCAGACAGGCAAACAGACAACACATAGTAAACCACTCAGACAGATAAACAGACAAACAAGTAAAGAATCAGACAGGTAAACAGACAAACAAGTAAACAATCAGAAAGGTAAACAGACAAACAAGTAAACAAACAAACAGGTAACCAGGTAAACGAACAGGTAACCAGGTCAACAATCAGACAGGAACATGGAGTCACCTGTATGTGAGCGTCTGCAGGTTCCTGCAGTAGCAGCTGGCCAGCCACAGCGTCCTGTCAGTGAGGATGTGAGGACACTGAGAGACCGACAGGTGGAGCAGACTGCCCCCTGCTGACCGCAGCAGGGCCTCCACCCCCGGCTCCACGCTGCCTCTGAGACAGAAAACACACCCAGGTCATCTACAATACCCACAATGCACTCAGAGGGCGCATTCCTTCTCTTGTCCCAGCTCAGTATGATGTTCATTAATGCTCTCAGCTGCATTTTCATGGTCAACGTCCTTAGTGTTCCCGTTTTCTGTTCTGACCAATCAGACGACAGCTGGGCTAAGATTAGATGATGTTACCATGGCAACGTGCATGTTTTTCACTTAAATAAAAGATAAGAAAAGCTGCACTGAGTATTAATCCCTGAGAGCTCTTTGTGTGTGTGTGTGTGTGTGTGTGTGTGTGTGTGTGTGTGTGTGTGTATTACTGTCTTTGTGAGGACCAATTTCAGATTTAAACCATCGAGACATTCTGCATTGTAAAGACAAATGTGTGTTTGTGTGTGTTACCGTGTGTTCTTGTGGTAATCCTCTCGAGTCTCGTCGGCTCGTCTGCTTCGAGGCTTCAGGTTGTTCAGAACCACAGTCTGAGTTTGAGTACACCACTGAGACAGAGTGGTCAGGAACTACACTCAAACACACAAAGAAACACACCGAATGTGGATTAATCTGCCACTGAATATAGTCCCCTACAAAATGCACCATTTCCTCGTTTGATTGATAAAAGCTATGGTGGCCAACTGTTTCAGGAAATAACTGAGACATTTAAAAAAAGAAACCTAATATTTGTGAGGTGACAAACACTGTGGGCCTCATGTACGAACAAATCCCTTCTTAAGTGGCACACACAAGAGATTTGAGAGAATTTACAGTATTGGACATCACAAATTAAAAGAAATAAAGAAATCCTTAAAAGGCACCAGTCGAGACTCTCTGCATCTTGCTTAACCGACCGAGGGCAGTTACGGATAGCGCAGTGGTGCCGTTGTCGTGTTGTATCCGAAGGGGCCATTAGACTTGTCACATTAGTCGTTTACCGCTTTGTTTTAGAAAGATGTTTTTTAGCGTCTGACATCAAACATTTCCCTCAAGTGCTGCTTTGATGACATGTTACTGACATTATTTTATAATTGTTTCAGTTCCTCTAATACGACCACTGACTCTTCTCTTGACTGACTCTTTTGTGAATGACATGAATGACTCTTTCCCGAGCAGGCAGCAATGTTATTATGCTAACGATGATATCTCATGAAGTTCGTCAGGCCGAAACGAGCGATTTGCGACAAGTTTATCCAGTTATGAGAGTTTTGTGAATCCGACTTCATCAGTTCGTCATTTATCTTTTAAAAAAGTAGATGATGATATTAGTAGCGTAAGTCATGAAGAGGATGATGATGGCTCCTCTACCTCGGCCGACACTCTGGCGTTCTCCAGCCGGAGGCGTGTCCAAACCGCCGGGTGCCTAGCAACAAACCGCCAATCAGAGCAGACCTCGGCCGCACGCAGCAAGGAGCGCAAGTCCAAATATGGAAACACGCAGAAAAGGCCCGCCCTCAGCCTCAAGGTGTCCGGCCCCAGATGTCTGTCGCCATAACGACGGGAGGGGGTGGAGTGGAGGGAGGTCGGGGCTTCTGCAGAGGAGGAGGGAGGAAAAGGAGGAAAGGAAGTGATGAAAATACGGAGAGGAGGAGGGAAGACAGCTTTTATTGTGAAGCAGCAGCAGGAAGTGTTGCATCAACACTTCAACACTCAGCAAGCAAAAGAAAAAAAGTTACAGAGTTCAGGTTTACCTGAACCAGGTGTGTGTGTCCTGGCAAAGATTAGTCTCCTCATCTCAGCGCTGCTCCAGAATCCTTCCTCGTCTACCTCCTCCTCCCCCTCCTCCTCTTCTTCTTCCTCCTCCTCCTCTTCCTCCTCAGTGCTGTGGTAACGACGGTTTCTTTTACTCCACGTTCTGCCACTTCCTTCCTCCCCGACCCTGGAAACAGAGGAGGAGAGGAGGAGGACGATGTGGAGAAAACATGACAATGATGTAAAATACGAGTAACAAGAATATGATTAAATATGACGAAACAAGGCTGGAAATAAAACCTAATTATTCTGCGAGACTTTCTGCTGCATCGATTTTTTTAAACACCGTGAGTCTGACGGTGTTACAGGAGTCCAATGATAAATCTATTACTGTTTTAACATGAGATAAATCACAGTATGACTAAAGTGGTAAACAAATATATACATTTCTGTTCCACAAATTTATGTTTGCTGTTTCTAAATGTCATTTTTTAGCAACACAGTGGATCCTGTCTAAAAATCCTTAAAATAATCTGAGAAGTAACGAGAGTCTGTAGCCATACTAGCAGCTCTGCTAGGCTGTACTTAGCCAGCATATATAGCTTATATATTAATGTTCATTCATGTTTTAATGTGATATATAAAGGCAAAATCAAAAGTATAAAAAAAGCCCAGAAGGGTTGGGCGTAGCGGTGAGCTAAATGCTAATGTCAGCATGCTAACAATGCCAAACGCTGATCTTTAGTAATTTCACCATTTTTCGTTTAGCTAACATTTACTCATTAGTAGTAAACACATCAAAACGTTGACGTGATGATGGAGCTAGATGAAAAGTCAGAGGATCACCAAAGTTATTCTTCCTGAGGGGAACACGAAGGTCTGAACCGCATTTCATCACAATGCACCTGATACATATTTCATTCTGGATCCGACTGAGAGACATCACTTAAATCACGCCAGCAGCATGACTACACATTTAAACTATACTTCAAACATACCACACTCTCTCCCTCCTCCCGTCTCCTCCCGCTCTCTTTCGTCGAGCCCATGCTGGAGCGTAGTGGTGGGGATGGAGCGGGACCAGCGCCCCCTCAGAGTCCCACGCACCTGAACCCAGAGACAAGGTCCGCATGTGACCGCTCAGTCCGCTGGGAGGCAGAGAGAGGACACGTAAAGATGTGTTTGAAACAATAATCCCTGAATTAATTAAAATTAAGTTATTAGTGAAATTATCATCATTATTAGTCATAAGAAGTGTCTCTCATACGTTCTCTCAGAGTTTCTCTAATTTAATGATGAATAATCTACAATTAAAAGCAACGTGTGAAGCTCTGTGGCCCAGTTTGCTGACATCTAAGAGGTTCAGACTGTACTGTGGCACAAACGTCTCTACACAGTAGTTATCAGGTACCTGTTTGATATGTTCAGGTACCTGTAGGGATGGTGGCTGTACGGCTGGTCCCCGAGTCTGTAGGAGCCTGAAACACTGTAGCTCCTCTGGAGGAGAACAAAGAAGAGCAAGGACGACAGGAGCGGGAGAAAGGGTTGATGAAAAGAGCAGGAAGACGGAAAGAAGGAGGAGGAAAGAAGTGAGCAGAGTTACAAGGACCATACTGGTGATTTTGCACGTTTTAAACCAGAGGGTTTTCAAAGCGAGAGGCGGGTCTCCCCATGGTGGCTCCAAACACTTTCATGGGAGGCTCAGCGAAAAAACTACATTAGTTATAACATTTCTTTTCAAACAGGGATACAGAACAGCTTAAATAGGTGTGATCTGTTTTGGGGATTGTTCTGTGTTTCCCACGTTCCCAGAGATTAATAAATGTTTTATTATGTATTTGGTTTAGTCTGTAATATGAGGTTGTCTGGGCTTTATTCTGTCTCTTTATGTGATCCTATAACATAATCATGATCCCTTCGGCATCCAGGACTTCAGCTGACCAGGTAAACTAAAAGAGGGCCGCCTTTTTCCAAGCTTTATCTGGGGGAGGCGTTAAACCCTGTTTTAGACAATTAACTACATCATTAAGGTAACTACACATCTGTTTCACGTTAATGTTAAACATTTTTAAATGATTTCAGAGATACAAAATACACCTGCAGCTGAGACACAGAACACACTGTAGGCTGGGGAGGAAACAGTGAACTTCTTATTTAAATATGTTTTATAAGACTTACAGATGGAAATAAAGTTTTGTGAAGTGGAAAAAGCAGATCGTTGTGTCTGTAACGGTTTGGTATCGACAGGATGAGACTGTCAAATGCACAAATGAAGAAATGTGCTCACAACACCACTTTTTCATTTGAGATATCCAGCAGTGTTCAGACTCAGATTAGAGCTGAGAGAGATACGACCACATATAAAGTCTCAAGCTTGCAGACAATTCAGTTTTAATAAAACAAATGTGCTACAAAGGAATTTGTTTTGGCGACTAAGTGAGTTACAACGATAAACATGAACCTATATAAATATAAAGATGAATCAAAATATGAATTTGACACGCACAAAAACGCAGGAAGACAAAAAATATATAAAAACTCAGGAAAGAATAATTATAGATGTGCACAACCTTATGCATGTTTAAAAAATACAGCTACATACTGTCTGTATCGGTGGAGCCAATTTAATTATCAGTTTCAGTCAGCAGACTAACTCAGACAGCTCACACTGACTGAACAAAGCAGCTCCTAACCAGATAAGGCCTTCTTACCTTGGGAAACATCTTTTTTCACATTACTGATATGCTGATAGATAATCATGTTGATGATCACGGAAATACATCAGTGTTAGTATAAGTGCAGACCTTTGAATGTGATGTATCACCTTGGCATTCCTGCGGAGAGCGCTCACCGCTTCTCCCACACACCGGTGTTCCGGCACACGCTGCGATGATGACCTTCATCTTTTCCTCGAGTTTTAGCACACGAACAGACAGAACTTTCTGAGCTTGTAGCACATGAGCAAGCACATTCTGCTTACGAGCAATATGGTTATTGAGCGATGTTGCAATAGAGTTTTTATTTTAGTTTCATAGTCTGTCAGAGAAGTGTGGAAAAGGTGGGCCTCGCAATAAAAGGAGCAGCAGAAGAGGGAATATAGATGAACAAGGAGCTTCATCAGTTCACCCTAAATCAACGGGCGTACAATTTCTTTCCACTTCACAAAACCTTATTAACAACTGTAAATATGATAAAATACCTCTAAATACTCTCCTTGATTTACTTTTTTAAAACTTTATCCTTAATTTATTTTCATTTTATTTAATACTACAGTTTTAAGAATTACCAACGTTTCTTTTTGTTTTTTTTTCCCTCACCCGGTTGCCGATGGTTCCCTGCATCTTGTCTGCGATGATGTCATCAGTGCTGCTGTCCAGGCTGCGTCCTCCTCGGCCAGGTGCAGGCGTGTGTCCGTCCGTAGGTGCGTACGGGTCGGCGTACGCGTCTGTGTATCTGTCGTGGTGGCGCGTGTAGCTGTGCTTGTGATGTGCGTGTGAGCTGAGCAGCAGCAGCTGTCTCTCTGCGCAGTCGGCTCGCTCCAGCAACATCTCGATAAACACCTGACATCAAAACACAATTGTTTTTAATGCAAAAAGATGTTTACATTTTTATATACATTATGGTCAATTTTATATTTATGATTCTTGTCTTGCAGTTTATCTTGTTTTATCTTTTTAATATTTTCTCTTACTATGTTTATTGTTACGCACCAAAATACCAAAGCAAATGTGTAACTCTGTGATCTGATATTTAGGATGTATAAATACTGTAAATAAATACGACACACTGGCTCCGGAGAACTTGATAAAACAGCAACACATGTTTCCCCAGCAGTGAAGGACATGTGTGTCCTAGAAAGGATGTGGCGGTCAGATAGCCTTTACATTTACCTTCAACAAATCAGGTTCATCCCAGAAAGTTCTCTGCTGGAAAGACATTTTTCATCGACGGCATTACATCCAAAACCCTGCAGCTAATTTCAACCAACTTTCTACTGTTAAACTGAACTGTTATCTAACCCCAAATCTCACAAGATTAAACAGTTATTTACCCTGAACCAACTTATTATCATGTTGGAGACAAACCTTCAGCTGGGCCGGATGTCTTCAGGTCCTCACACATTTTAATTCTTCAGTAAAACAGTTGAATAGAGTTCAACATGTAGATTTACTGCGATTTGAAAACAGATTACTTGGTTAGGGTTAACATTAGCTTATATTGTAGTCGTTGGGAGACTCCTTATTGGGCCATTATCAAAACATGGAAGTCGCTGTGAGTCTCTGATTGGTTATGAATAAAAACAACCCATGTGAGGGCTCAAGGAAACTACACCGCATAAGTGAAACTCCTGCGAAGCCTGTTCCCACTGCTGTGGGGTCAGGCACCCCATCACACAGAGACACTCCCCTGAGACTCCCTCATTAACAAGCCCGGCTACACATTCGCTCCGGTCTGCACAGGTCAAGATGAGCTACCTCTCTCTTATGTGCTTCTACTCATCAGCGCTGCAGGCTTTCTGTGATTAAAATTAACATACAGATTATGCAAGATCATATAACAATATAGAGAAGTTATTCCCACACTCCTCTTGGACAGGAGTGTCCGGACACACAATCAAAGCTCCTCAGACTCAAAGTGCTTATCAGCGACTTTCCTGCTCTACACAGCAAACTGACCTTGGTTCCCACCAACGTTCGTGTGTTGCTCTGAGATCTTGAATTTAATGTTTTTTTGATTAAATATGAAAAAGATCATGACTCTGCAATAAATGAACACATTCGGACGTTTGGCTAAATATTATTAGTAAATAAATTACAAGAAAAATATGTGTAGAAAAAAACACTTCCTGTGCTCTTCTTCTATCCCCTTACAATTGTCTTGTATTGATTGCACTAGTTGTTAACTTTTATTGCTTCCCCTAGGTATTTACCCCACTGATGCCGTAAGCGTTAATAGCTCTCACTAGTGTTCATTGCCAGTTGTAGATCCCTTACTGTTTTCATTTACTGTTGATGCTTGTATGTTGTTCCTGAAATCTAAGTTGCTTTGGATAAAAGCGTCTGCCAAATGAGTAAATATAAATGTAAATGGCAGCTACCTGAAATAATTGTAGCCACTAATTTGAACATCTGCCTGAACCAAAACAATTTAGGGTGAAAAATCAAACAGCTTGCTCACAACTTTACGTACAAGAACAGGAATTGGCATGCAAGTTTTATACATACATAAATTATATATATTTATGTGTATCTGTATCAGTGATTAACTTCAGAAATCACAACTAGTTTGTATAGTATAGTATATTAATATCAGGAGAAGTGTAAAAATTTGTGTTCACTACCTTTGACTGAGATAAACTAGGCTAATCTCACCGACATCACAGACCTTCAAACACCTCACACAATAAAAAAAAATGAAAGGAAAGCCGGTTGTCTGATTCTCATTAATCAGAAAAACAAACTGTCCCCTTAAAAGAGGCAACAACAGAAGACGTTCACCTGCAGCCTGGATTTGGCCTCGGCCTCTTTCTCTGCAGTCTCCCTCAGAAAACACTCGATGTCCACCATCTCCCTGCAAAACACACACACATTTCAGAATGTAAATCAACTATGATAAACAAACAGATTTTTTATTTCACAAACAAATTCATTTGCAGGGAGAGGACAAAAGAATAGGAGCGCCTGACGATGTAGTGGGATACAGAAACATACAGCCTCAACATGACCACAGCTCCTCGGTATAAAACAGGCTTTCCAGGTGTGGTCGTTTGTCCATGTTGTAAGTTAATGCTATAAAAATGGAGAATATTCAAGATTACAAGGTAGATTTATTTGTCATTTTACAACACAGGGTTGTTCAGTGACACGAAGTCTGTAGTTCCCTTTATGTTGCTCAACATTTTTTATAAAATTATAAAACACTAGATAAACATTTGATTACATTTAATTAGAATACATTTCCTTTGATTTAGTTCCGTTAAATGACTAAAAGTTAAGTCTGTTTAAATGTAGAAAGGACTATATTTTACTTTGTGCTTAGTAGGTTATTCTGAAGCAAAATATAAACGTGTAATGTGACCATTATGTTTCAGCGAAGGAATCCTTGTTTTTTAATTCAGTTGTCAGTCATTCTTGCTGGATTGCTGCTCAATTTAATTTGTGAAGACAGAACAGTCAGAGCTTTACAGTAGATGGAGATAATTATGTATTTCAATGTCACATAAACAAAAAAACAGCATGAGAAATAAGCAACAACATGCAGATTTAACATGCAGCACAAACAAAGTGGCTGACCTTACAAACGCACAAACCCTCGGGGCTTCTGTGCCTCACTGTCATCTTACATTTATCATCACGGCAAACCACCGCTGTGTGTGTGTGTGTGTGTGTGTGTGTGTGTGTGTGTGTGTGTGTGTGTCCAGTGATGCAGACTGAACGCGGTGTGTCCTCTGTCTGTGAATCACGTTGTATCAGTGTTCATGCTGCATGATATATTATATAAAATATATTTGCTTACTGTTACTGTTCAGTCAAAACTGGAGACGTGATGCCTCTTACTTAAAGTCCCTGTTTATTTTATCATTTTGCACAACAGATCTCTTTCTCTCTAAATTTTTTTTTGTCTTTTCAAGTTAGGGCCACGTGTCCCAGCATGATAATTAAACTCCTTCCACTATCTGCTGTCGCCCAAAAACTGTATGGGCTCTATTTTCATGGCAGCACCACAACAATCTAGTTTTGACCTGAACTGCAGGTCTGAGGGTCCAGATTTTGGGCTATATAAATAAAATCGATTAGTCTCTGTACACTAGTTTATCAACCCATCTCGTTATACTGATACTTACCGTGTGTTATGACAATAAAGATGAATCTCAGCTAACAGTGGGAAACAAATCATGTACCTTCATCCAAATTAGGGGCGTACAAAGCAAGTCACTGTCGACCCACATCAACTGAGACCACAAACAACGTCCCCATCCGCCCCAATATTATCTAGCAGCAGTACTGGAGGCTGCAGTTTAAGGACCCCCACAATCCTGGGGCCGCAGTTCTAGGACTGAAGTTTTTTTGCGACAGCGCCATCTAGAAGAATGGTGGTGGTAATGCACAGCATCACGGCCACGTGCAAGCAGACAGGGTTAACCAGTCAACATGCATAATCAATAACTTTTTAGGCACACACCGGTGATGGTTAGGGTAAGGGTAATTGGCTTCGGGGGGCTGTCAAGAGTACATTGCTAGCTAGCTAGCTAGCTAGCTGGCAGTATCAAAGTAAACAAGGGTCCTAGGATTGTGGTCCTAAAACTGCAGCCTCCGGTACTGCAGCTAGATACTACTCATGCGCCCTCATGTCGATGACACCTCTGAAAATACTGATAGTGCTACATGCTCATATTGATGGATTTTGCAACTCCTGCGATTTTTCTGTCTTCATAATATTTTTGGAGCTAGTCGTGCTCTAGGACTACGGCTCTCATAATGCTTTGGGGGATGTAAAAAAGGAAGTACAACCTTTGCTGTGAGCAACAACTTGAGCCCTGTGGTTTTTTTATGTCTCCTTTTTCAGCTGCAGGGGTGACTGAGCCTGTTCTTGGTTAGAAGCTGCCTCTCTGACAGCAGAAAGATATCCGGCTGTTTCACAATCTCTCTTTAGGACCAGATAACAATCTAGTTTGTGTTGTTTTTTCTCTCTTCCTCCCAATGTTCCAGATGAGTATTTTTGCTTTGAGTCATCATTTGATTTTCTATACTTGGTGTTTGTAAAGCATGAGAAAGGTTTGAGAAAGGTGCATGTAACATGTAGCAGGATTTGTTAGTCTCAGGACTAGCCGGCATGAGGGACTCTTTTCCGGGTTCAGCTCTTGGGTTTTAAGAGCCTTGAATTGGAGGGAGTCTTGATGTCAGGTGCATCAGAAAGTTTAGTGCTCTGTTTTGGGTAAATATTATCGGGGGAAACTGCCCTAATTCTGCCTGACAGGCATTTGTAAGAGACTTTCTTTCTCAATGGGATGCTGATCTGTTGTAGTTCTGATGACTGAGTGGACAAATATTTTACACCAGATTATCATTGGGATACTTGTATTATACAATTTCTTTTTCAGGTAGGTGTAGTTCATTGTGTGATCTAGAGTGGTGGATTTTTGGGGGGGTTTACTGCCAATTATTTGTTAGCAGCTCCTGGTTGCAGAGTACCCATTAATGTACGAACAGCTGTCAGTGAGTAATGAGACTCAAACTCAAAAACATGATGATTCACAGGCAACTTCTGGAGTTATAAGGTGCAGCTTAAGAGAAGGAGTGTGATTTTTGATGAAAATTGCAGCAATCGGGAGCTAAAGTGCCTTCATCAGCTCCATGAGCGGTGTGTCACTGATGCTGCAGCAGACTGTGTCGGCGAGGGGTCCAAACTACAGTAACTTCGAGACCCAAATCCGATTTATTTGCTCATATGTGACTCAGATCTGATCTTTTTATGACAGTGTGAACAGGCCACGTCATATGGATTCTGATCTTTTCCAGTTCGGATTTGGACCACTTTCATATGTGGTCCAAATCCAATTCAAACCTGAGTCTGGACACTCGGATAGGAATTGATGCGACTTTGACGTCACTCTACAGCAGCTGTTGTCACAGTTCTACTGTAGACGGAGCCGCGGTGAACGAAAAGCTTCACAAAAGCCATCATTAAACATGTGGCTCTCTTCCTCCTCTACCTCGCCAACATCTGCTCACAGATTCCCTTTCCTACACCTGAAATCCACCGGACCACGAGATTCTCTTCTTAGTTATGTGCATGCCGTTTGTCTGAGCGGACACAGTCGGGAGAGAGAGAGAGAGAGAGAGAGAGAGTTGTGGGGCAGTTAAGTTGTCCAGCGCCAGAAACCGTAATGAAACGAATAGAAAGTTGTGAACACTTGTTTTGAGGACACCTGCATGCACAGACAGAAAGAAACCTGGCAGATACTGACTGTTGTCGTTCACTCAGCTGTTTCTCTTTTCCTTCCAGGTCTTTGTTTAATCGCTCCATCATCTCCATGGCAGCAGAGACCTGACAGATAAAAAACAAACACGGCTAAAACCTTCAAAGTTCAAATCACAGAGTAAGAAAACAAACAAATGTGTTTCAGCCTCACAGCTTCACCCACCTGTCTGGACAGGTACGCAGCCCTCTCCTCCACTTCCTGTTTCTCTCTCTTCAGTCGCTCCCCGTCCCGCCTCTCCTGCTCCAGCTCCGCCTCCCTCTTCTGCAGCTCCACTTTCAGTCGACCCACGCGGCGGTTCACCCTCTCCTCGACCTCCGCAAACGTCCGGGCGATTTTACGATCCAGCCCCAGCCCCAGTCTCTCCTCCAGCCCGATCCCCACTGTCAGCCCAAAGTCCAGGCCCAGCTGGACCCCTACCTCGCCCAGTTTCCTCCCAGGAAAAGGCCCCAAGGGGCCGGGGAGGGCCAGAGCAGTGGTGGGGTCCCCTTGGTGTCCTGCAGAAGAGGGGAGAGCCCGATCTGAAGGGTCGAACATTTCCCTGAGCAGTTGGACGGAGGCAGACGACGAGGCGAGATCCAGGCAGGCCAGCGGCAGGGGGAGGCTGTGGGAGTCCATGCCCAGAGAAGAGCTCTGTCTCTGGATTACAGCTTGACCGGGGAGAGGGAGGAGAGCACCAGGCCTGGAGCTTCTGACCCGAGCCTGAAATGCAGCATTAAATTAACGCCAGCCTGTCTGTGCGTGGTGCTGAATTTGGTTTAACATGTTTGAATATGTTTACGATTGATGCATATTACTCATATGATGTTTATTGACCAGTGTTTATCAACCATTATTAAAAGGTGCACAGAACTTCAGAGTGCGGCCTTTGAGGCCTTCGCATACACTCCCCGCTTGTCAAGCAGTGTTGCTAGCAGGCCGTAGCATTTAAAATGAGTTGTACATCAGACTGAGGGACAATGGGGCCTTCATAGAGTTTAACATGATGTTGCTAACACCCACGCTCACGCCTGATAAAGTAAAAGACAAGACACTTGAACACAAGGGGCTTTGCAAGGAGACTGAAACTCTGAAGGCTGTGGAGGTCACACTTATGCAGATATAAATATAAGTACTTAAGCAGGGCTGACACGATTCATCAAGAAACTCGATTACTAAATAGCATCGACACAACTCGATCGTTGCGGCTCTACATATGAGCCACATTTTAATCTTTAATATGACTTTGCAGCTGTCGATGGACAGAAAACGTTTCTCCAACTATTTTTATAATCGGTTAAAAGTTTTGAGTCATTTCTCAAGACAAAAATGAAGAGAATTCTCTGTTTCCAGCTTCTCAAATGTGAGAATTTGATGCTTTTCTTCAGTAAACTGAGTATGTTTGGGTTTTTCTACTGTTGGTCGGACAAAACGACATTTTAAGACATCGCTTTGGGAAATTGTAACCTGCATTTTTCACCATTTTATATGCCAACCGACTAATCAACTAATCAAGAAAAGACTCGACAGATAACAGTTTGCAGTTGCAGCCCCATGTTAGTTACCTGCGACAGCACCAGCAGGGTCTCGTAGGTGTGTCGGCTGACCAGGTGAGCCCGGAGCTCAGGTACGGACGAGAAACGAAACTCGTCACCGCAGCGAGGACAAAAGTAGGGCAGCTCCGAGGAAGAGGAGGAGGAGGAGGAGGAGGAAGACATGCTTCACAAGGGAGCTGCAGTGCTGGAAGATAAAACAGGAACAACACAGAACACAATGACAGCGCTGCAGCCGAGACAGTAGCCGGTAGTAGAATAAAACAAAAACACTTTCGGCTTTTATGTATTCCTTCTGTAACCCTGAGAAAAAAAAGTAGGTCAGTGTGTGTGTGTGTGTGTGTGTGTGTGTGTGTGCGCACTACATAATTGATTTTGTGGAGATAAAGATTTAATGAGACTGAACTCTGTAGATCTGTTGTCACATTTTTTGGATAGGCCTGTCGTGTCTACGCATCTCAAACGCTCGCCTGTTGGATCTGGCATTAGTGGGACGTGTGTGAGGATGTTTCTGTGAGGCTAATCGCCAAGTGAAGCGTGCGTATTCCACCCCACTGACTGTGCGTCTGACACAGTAAAATACTATGAAAACACACTTGCTGATGATGCACTGGGCATGTGCAGTCTGACTGTGTGTGTGTGTGTGTGTGTCCAGAGGAATTTTAATTATGGATGGATGAGCAGGAAGAAAGAAATGTCTGGGGTGTGGCCTGCCTTCGTTTCGCTTTTTCAAGCCTCGGCTCATCTCGTGGAGTTGTTGAACATTTCCAGCTTTTTTCCCTGAAGCGGTTTTGGATTAGAGATGCTCTGTGGCTACAAGACAACAGACAATAGCACTTTTTGTTTACGACCAACAACTGTTGGATGGATCGTAATGAAATGTGGTTCAGACGTTTCTGTTCCTCTTCCTCAGAATGAACTGTAATAACTTTGGTCATCCTCTGACTTTTCATGTAGCACCATCATCAGCAGCATCAAAAAAAGTCCTAAACTTTTTAGGTTTAAATACCTGCACACCGGCTGAGGCTTCATATTCACCGTCCAGACACGAGCGAGGTATCAATCTGAACATCCAAACTCTCGGCAAGAAAGCAAATACTCATATTTCCTTTAATCACCGTCAATCAAGAAGTGGTTTTATTTAATTTGGACACAGCCTTGGAACATGTGAGTGTCTTATGTTGTTTTGTCAGGGATTTAAATAAAATGATGTAACATAATATTTAATGAAAATATTCCAGATTTTTGCAGCCTGCGCAGCATATGATAGATTTAGTTGTTTTGAAGTTGTTATGGTAAAAATTTCAGTCATGATTTAGGTTTATTCACTCGTTTACTAAACAGACTATAAATATTACTCACGTTTGTAAAATTAGGCCCATATTTTGTGTATTTGTTTTGACAAAAACAGTTTTTAACGTAATTTCAAACATATCTACTGAGAAGTAACTTATTATCAAATCAATTCAGTATGAACTTGATAAAATAAACTAGTCAAACAGTAAACATCAGGTAACAGACGGATTTCTGTGAGGAAAAAATACATTTAGCTACGTAGGACCACAAGTTATTTAGCTTGAGAGGAATTTAACTAGTTACACCCCTGATGTTCAGTAGTGTTGACAAACCTGTCGCATCTTTCAGCGGTTTTCCGGGTACACAGCTCATCTCTTACCTGCACTCAAGGTAACCTGTCGGCGCGTCAGTCAGTCAGCGTCACCCTAAAATCCGTTGCCATGGTTTCCCCTTTTCCCGCTCAGGAATTGACGCCTCTCGCGTGCGGCGGCGGATCGATCAACGCCAATCCACCCGGTACAGTAACTGTCTCGTGCGGGAGCAGCAAACGCAGCCTTGAATGTGTGTATGTTCCAACAGCCGCCCCGCGCGCGCGCGCCCTCCCCTCGCTATGTCGGTGCAGCCGCCGCCTGCAGCTGCTGTTGCTGACGTAAAAGCCGCGTGACGCGCAGTCCTGAGGTGGAGATGAGCAGGGAGGAGGAGCAGGGAGGAGGAGCAGGGCTCCCACTTTAATAAACCAGATACTGAAACTCAAGACGTCCGTGTTTACACCCGTGAAGTGACCCAGACCTTCTGGGAAATATCAGCTGAGGTCCGACAGAAGATCAGAGAGCTTTTAATTTAGTGGAGATCTTCGTCAAGCAGGCGTCGGTCACAAGGCACAACGAGCGACATTACGGTGGCCCTGAGAGCTCACACATTTAAAGAGACTGAACACAAGCAAATTAATAAGACTACTTCATAAGCAAATGAACAAAACATAAGCAAATACACAAAACACAAGAAAATGAACAAAACACAAGCAAATACCCAAAACAGAAGCAAATACCCAAAACACAAGCAAATACACAAAACATAAGCAAATACACAAAACATAAGAAAATACCCAAAACACAAGCAAATACCCAAAACACAAGAAAATACCCAAAACAAAAGCAAATACCCAAACCACAAGCGAATACCCAAAACACAAGCAAATACACAAAACACAAGAAAATGCACAAAACACAAGCAAAGACCCAAAACAGAAGCAAATACGCAAAACAGAAGCAAATACACAGAACAAAAGCAAATACACAAAACACAAGCAAATACCCAAAACATAAGCAAATACACGAAACACAAGAAAATACCCAAAACACAATCAAATACCCAAAACACAAGCGAATACCCAAAACACAAGCAAATACACAAAACAGAAGCAAATACACAAAACAAAAGCAAATACACAAAACACAAGAAAATGCACAAAACACAAGCAAAGACCCAAAACACAAGCAAATACGCAAAACAGAAGCAAATACACAGAACAAAAGCAAATACACAAAACACAAGCAAATACCCAAAACATAAGCAAATACACGAAACACAAGAAAATACCCAAAACACAATCAAATACCCAAAACACAAGCGAATACCCAAAACACAAGCAAATACACAAAACAGAAGCAAATACACAAAACAAAAGCAAATACACAAAACACAAGAAAATGCACAAAACACAAGCAAAGACCCAAAACACAAGCAAATACGCAAAACAGAAGCAAATACACAGAACAAAAGCAAATACACAAAACACAAGCAAATACCCAAAACATAAGCAAATACACGAAACACAAGAAAATACCCAAAACACAATCAAATACCCAAAACACAAGCGAATACCCAAAACACAAGCAAATACACAAAACAGAAGCAAATACACAAAACAAAAGCAAATACACAAAACACAAGAAAATGCACAAAACACAAGCAAAGACCCAAAACACAAGCAAATACGCAAAACAGAAGCAAATACACAGAACAAAAGCAAATACACAAAACACAAGCAAATACCCAAAACATAAGCAAATACACGAAACACAAGCAAATACCCAAAACACAAGCAAATACACAGAACAAAAGCAAATACACAAAACACAAGAAAATGCACAAAACACAAGCAAATACCCAAAACACAAGAAAATGCACAAAACACAAGCAAATACACAAAACACAAGCACATACCCAAAACACAAGCAAATACCCAAAACATAAGCAAATACACAAAACATAAGAAAATACCCAAAACACAAGCAAATACACAAAACACAAGCAAATACCCAAAACAGAAGCAAATACCCAAAACAGAAGCAAATGCACAGAACAAAAGCAAATACACAAAACACAAGAAAATGCACAAAACACAAGCAAATACCCCAAACAGAAGCAAATACACAGAACAAAAGCAAATACACAAAACACAAGAAAATGCACAAAACACAAGCAAATACCCCAAACAGAAGCAAATACACAAAACATAAGAAAATACACAAAACACAAGAAAATACAAAAAACACAAGCAAATACACAAAACAGAAGCAAATACCCAAAACACAAGAAAATACACAAAACACAAGCAAATACCCAAAACATAAGCAAATACACAAAACAGAAGCAAATACACAGAACAGAAGCAAATACACAAAACACAAGCAAATACACAGAACATAAGCAAATACCCAAAACAGAAGCAAATACACAAAACACAAGAAAATACAAAAAACACAAGCAAATACACAAAACATGACTTTACATGAATACATCCATTTTCTGCTACTTTATGCTTCCACTTCATCTCAGAGGGAGACAGTGGTATAAGCACCGGGGCCCAACTGATTACAAGGGCCCTCGTGATCAGATCATCCATTCATTCACACTGTGCAGACACAATGAGCTGCTTTTCTTGATCACAATTTGTTCTGTGGTTATTGGCACACTGTGTCAGCTACTGTGTGTTGATTAGCTGGCTGGTTAAAGCAGTTTGATGGTGACAGACAGCGGGTTTGAGCCGAGGCTCTAAGATTTGTATTTGGCACTTTGGCTGCTGGGGCGGCACGGTGGTGCAGTGGTTAGCACTGTCGCAAGAAAGTTGTGGGTTCAACCCCTGGTTGCCCCGACCTTTCTGTGTGGAGTTTGCATGTTCTCCCCGTGTTCGCGTTCTCTACAACAGGTAATGCACATACTGCGACTTTCTTGAGTTTTAAATATATATTTTAAATTGACAAACATCATATGTGCAATTCAGGGCACAATTCAAACAGGATCAAAAAATTTGTTGTCTCTTGCAGTTGATTACCGTACATATTTTTTCTGAAGTAAGGTCCCATGGTGGGCCGCAGGAAGGGGAGGGACTTAGGCTCTCTATGGTGTGTACGCTCGTGTGTACACCAAACGTGCTTTTTGCACCTGGGCCAATCACAATTATGTTACACTGCTGCAGAGAGATTTTGCATTACATTTATTCAAAGACTTTCAAATTGAGATAATGATGTTTTATTATAGATTAGGGTGAGACTTTATTGATCTCTGGGTTCAGCAGCTGCCCAGACGATGGCTACATGAAGTTTATATGAGCTTCACCTTTCATCATCAGTGATGAACACATTAATGCTGAAATGGATTTTTCTTTTTGCTTTCAATTGGAGCAAACAGAATTGATTAATAGCCTCTAATATCTGTTGATGGTTTCCCACTTTTTTATTTTATTTCATTCTCCTTTTTTTTATGATAAACATTTCCTCTGGATGATTTCTCTTATTCATGCTTTAAATGTGACTAAGTTTTCAAGGTACAGTGGGGGAAAAAAGTATTTGACCCCTTGCTGATTTTGCAGGTTTGCCCACTTACAAAGAATGCAACGATCTATAATTTTAATCATATGTACATTCTAACAGTGAAAGACAGAATCCCAAAGAAAATTCCAGAAAATCACATCATATGAATTTATAAAAATTGATAACCATCTGATGAGGAAAAACAAGTATTTGACCCCCTACCAAACAGCAAGTATTCTGGCTCCTACAAGCCAGTTAGTCTTTCTTTAAGACACAGCCCCAATCCCAACCAATTATCTACATCAAATACACCTGCCTCACATCGTTACCTGTATAAAAGACACCTGTCAACACCCAAACAACCAGCATCCAACATCACCACCATGGCCAAGACCAAAGAGCTTTCTACGGACATCAGGGACAAGATTGTTGATCTGCACAAGGCTGGGATGGGCTACAAGAGAATCGCAAAGCAACTTGGAGAGAAAAGATCAACTGTCGGTGCAGTTATCAGGAAATGGAAGAAGCACCACACCACCGCCAACCTCCCTCGGTCTGGGCCTCCAC
>NC_060161.1:33144183-33147106 GCF_021292245.1 Micropterus dolomieu
CCCTCAGTGAGAGAGCTGAAGATGGGTCGAGGATGGGTGTTTCAGCACGACAACGACCCTAAGCACACCGCCAAAGCAACAAAAGAGTGGCTGAAGAAGAAGCACATCAAGGTTCTGGAGTGGCCTAGCCAGTCTCCAGACCTGAATCCAATTGAAAATCTTTGAAGGGAGCTTAAAATTCGAGTTGCCAGGCGACAACCTCGGAACCTGAATGATTTGGAGGCTGTCTGCAGGGAGGAGTGGGCCAACATCCCTGCCGAAATGTGCACAAACCTTGTCACCAACTATAAAAACCGTTTGACATCTGTGCAGGCCAATAATGGCTTTTCTACAAAATATTAACATGCTGTTTGTCCAGGGGGTCAAATACTTGTTTTTCCTCATCAGATGGTCATCAATTTTTATAAATTCATATGATGTGATTTTCTGGAATTTTCTTTGGGATTCTGTCTTTCACTGTTAGAATGTACATATGATTAAAATTGTAGATCGTTGCATTCTTTGTAAGTGGGCAAACCTGCAAAATCAGCAAGGGGTCAAATACTTTTTTCCCCCACTGTATGAGATTTAATTTGTTGTTGTGTAATATTTTCTAAATGTAATTCCTGATGAATAATCACAAGAATATTTACATAAGCTTAATCTGCAGCAATGCATCATGGTCTATAAGATCATCATATGTTTGTAGCGTGACCGTCCTGTGAGAACTATGCATCTCTAAAAGGTCAGCACTGTTTTCAGCTTTGTGACGATACTGTGGATCCAACTTAAATGATTTATTTAGCCGAAGAAGGAGGAGGATTTTCTCAACACATATTAGGGAACTTCATCCTTCAGTTTATCACAAACATCTGGAGATACTTTCACTGGACAGGAAGGGGATTAAAAGTAACTAAAGCTGTAAAATATAATGGAATAAAAAGTATAATATTTGCCTCTGAAATGAGGTGTATAAAGTTGCATAAAATGGAAATATTCAGGTAAAGGACCTCAAAATTGTACTTGCACAGTGTACAGTGCTTGAGTAAATGTCCTTTCCACCACTGCTCTGGTCGGCATTGTTCGCAGTGCTCACTGATGACCACTGGAGGTCACCAGGAGCCTAGAGAGTAAAACAAAGTTGTTTGTAAACTGTGTGTTTTTTTTGTTTTACTGTGTTCGTGGGGTCCAAAAACCAGGATTTGCTATATTGTGGGACCGACCAGCTTCGTACTGAAAACAAAACGGTTGAGGGTTAAGACTTGATAGAGGGATAGAGTTGGGTTAAGGGTAAAAGGGGTCAGGGAATACATTATGCCAATGAGATGTCCACATGGGGATAGTAAGACAAACTTGTGTTTGTTCGTGTGTGTTGCTTTGAAGTGTTTTATCAGTTTAATATGTGTAAATACAGAGACTTCAGTACAGTTAGGATCATCATCACAGTAGGAGAATGGTCAAAGTCTCATGTTCAGACTGTCAGCAGTGAATGTATCTAAGTCTTGTGTGTGTCACAGCCTGATGTCTCTCCTTCTTTAGAGCCATGGAGCTCCATTAAAACACACGAGTGAGCCTCATTGCTGCACTGGGTCACATGTTCCTTCATCACCATGAACTCACGCACAGGCTACACCGTCCTGCTGCCACAAATACTCACCAGGGCCCCACAAGTGGATTAATCCGCCGCTGAAAATAGTCCCCAACAAATGCACTATTTCCTCAAAACTACAATGAGCAGCTGTTTTAGTAAATTAGTTCACTATAATTTACATCTTCAGGAGGAACTAATGGGCTCGGAGCCACAGACAGGAAGTCAGGCGGTGTTGAAGGACGGACTGACATGTTGTTGGTCTGCACGAATAATAACACCAGAGGAACACTTCCTGATGACTCTTGTGCGTCTTCACTTTGGCCTGGTGTTACCATAGCAAC
The DNA here is from genome assembly GCF_021292245.1 of Micropterus dolomieu. Classification (NCBI taxonomy): domain Eukaryota; kingdom Metazoa; phylum Chordata; class Actinopteri; order Centrarchiformes; family Centrarchidae; genus Micropterus; species Micropterus dolomieu. The sequence continues at coordinate 33,146,095 of NC_060161.1, forward strand.
ACAACCGCCACAGTTCTTAAAACTGGACAAAGTGACCCCGAACTAATGGCACCATTGGTTGCCTGGCAACAGCAGCCTGTTGGTGAGTGGACGAGGAAATAGCTGAACAGAAACCTGTGGCGGCGACTGATGATTGTTTTCATCACAGGTTAATCTTCAGATTATTGTGCTGATCAATCAAGTAATGGTTTTGTTTATAAAACGATGACAGATGCCAAGTGTTTGTGATGATGATGATGATGATGATGATGAGGAAGACTGTGGCCTAATGATAAGGATGATGTTCAGTAAAATTATAGTGATGATGATGATGATGATGATGATGATGTGAGGAAGATTATAGTGATGATGATGATGATGAGGAAGACTGTAGCCTAATGATAAGGATGATGTTCAGTAAGATTATAGTGATGATGATGATGATGATGATGATGATGATGAGGAAGACTGTGGCCTAATGATAAGGATGATGTTCAGTAAGATTATAGTGATGATGATGATGATGATGATGATGATGTGAGGAAGATTATAGTGATGATGATGATGATGAGGAAGACTGTAGCCTAATGATAAGGATGATGTTCAGTAAGATTATAGTGATGATGATGATGATGATGATGATGATGTGAGGAAGATTATAGTGATGATGATGATGATGAAGATGATGTGAGGAAGATTATAGTGATGACGATGATGATGATGTGAGGAAGATTATAGTGATGATGATGATGATGATGATGATGTGAGGAAGATTATAGTGATGATGATGATGATGTGAGGAAGATTATAGTGATGACGATGATGATGATGTGAGGAAGATTATAGTGATGATGATGATGATGATGATGTGAGGAAGATTATAGTGATGATGATGAGGAAGACTGTAGCCTAATGAAGAAGATGTTCAGTAAGATTATAGTGATGATGATGATGATGATGTGAGGAAGATTATAGTGATGACGATGATGATGATGTGAGGAAGATTATAGTGATGACGATGATGATGATGTGA
>NC_060161.1:33147206-33149018 GCF_021292245.1 Micropterus dolomieu
GTGATGATGATGAGGAAGACTGTAGCCTAATGAAGAAGATGTTCAGTAAGATTATAGTAATGATGATGATGATGTGAGGAAGATTATAGTGATGATGATGATGATGATGTGAGGAAGATTATAGTGATGACGATGATGATGATGTGAGGAAGATTATAGTGATGATGATGAGGAAGACTGTAGCCTAATGAAGAAGATGTTCAGTAAGATTATAGTAATGATGATGATGATGTGAGGAAGATTGTAGTGATGATGATGAGGAAGACTGTAGCCTAATGAAGAAGATGTTCAGTAAGATTATAGTGGTGATGATGATGATGATGATGATGTGAGGAAGATTATAGTGATGATGATGAGGAAGACTGTAGCCTAATGAAGAAGATGTTCAGTAAGATTATAGTGATGATGATGATGATGATGATGTGAGGAAGATTATAGTGATGATGATGATGATGATGATGTGAGGAAGATTATAGTGATGATGATGAGGAAGACTGTAGCCTAATGAAGAAGATGTTCAGTAAGATTATAGTAATGATGATGATGATGTGAGGAAGATTATAGTGATGACGATGATGATGATGTGAGGAAGATTATAGTGATGATGATGATGATGTGAGGAAGATTATAGTGATGATGATGAGGAAGACTGTAGCCTAATGAAGAAGATGTTCAGTAAGATTATAGTGATGATGATGATGATGCTGGTGGTGAGGAAGCTTATAGTGAGGAAGAAGATGTTCAGTAAGATTATAGTGATGATGATGTGAGGAAGGTTATAGTGATTATGATGATGATGATGATAGTGGTGAGGAAGATTATAGTGATGAAGATGTTCAGTAAGATTATAGTGATGATGAAGATGATGAGGAAGATTATAGTGATGAAGATGAAGCAGTTTACAGTGATGATGAAGATGTTCAGTAAGATTATAGTGATGATGATGATGATGTTCAATAAGATTATAGTGATGATGAAGATGCTGTAGAAGATTATAATGATGATGATGATGCTGTTTATAGTGATGATGAAGATGTTCAGTAAGATTGTAGTGATGAAGATGAAGCAGTTTACAGTGAAGAAGATTATAGTGACAATGATTATGATGCTGTTTATAGTGATGATGATGATTTTCAATAATATTATAGCGATGATGAGGAAGATTATAGTGATGATGACGATGACGATGATGATGATGATGTTCAATAAGATTATAGTGATGATGAAGATGCTGAGGAAGATTATAGTGATGATGAAGATGTTGAGGAAGATTATAATGATGATGATGATGCTGAGGAAGATTATAGTGACAATGATTATGATGCTGTTTATAGTGATGATGATGATTTTCAATATTATAGCGATGATGAAGATGATGAGGAAGATTATAGTGATGATGACGATGACGATGATGATGATGATGTTCAGTAAGATTATAGTGATGATGAAGATGCTGAGGAAGATTATAGTGATGATGAAGATGTTCAGTAAGATTATAGTGATGATGAAGATGCTGAGGAAGATTATAGTGATGATGAAGATGCTGAGGAAGATTATAATGATGATGATGATGAAGATGAAGCTGAGGAAACAGACTGGACTCCTTGTTGCTGTTTGTTTGTTTGTTTATTTGTTTACTGACAGCAGCCTCCATGCAGAACGAGGGCACATTAACCTGCACAGCCATGTGTGCTACTCCGAGCTCAGCTCACACTGAGTGTTTTACAGTACAGACACCAGGACACGTATCCCACAATGCATCAGTGCAGTGAGACCTGCATTGAAATGTCAGAATGAAGATTATATAATAAA
>NC_060161.1:33149038-33151569 GCF_021292245.1 Micropterus dolomieu
TGATGATGAAGATGTTCAGTAAGATTATAATGATGATGATGATGCTGTTTATAGTGATGATGAAGATGTTCAGTAAGATTATAGTGATGATGAAGATGCTGAGGAAGATTATAGTGATGATGAAGATGCTGAGGAAGATTATAATGATGATGAAGATGTTCAGTAAGATTATAGTGATGATGACGATGACGATGATGATGATGATGTTCAATAAGATTATAGTGATGATGAAGATGTTCAGTAAGATTATAGTGATGATGAAGATGCTGAGGAAGATTATAGTGATGATGAAGATGCTGAGGAAGATTATAATGATGATGATGATGCTGTTTATAGTGATGATGAAGATGTTCAGTAAGATTATAGTGATGATGAAGATGCTGAGGAAGATTATAGTGATGATGAAGATGCTGAGGAAGATTATAATGATGATGATGATGCTGTTTATAGTGATGATGAAGATGTTCAGTAAGATTATAGTGGTGAAGATGCTGAGGAAGATTATAGTGATGATGATGATGAAGATGAAGCTGAGGAAACAGACTGGACTCCTTGTTGCTGTTTGTTTGTTTGTTTATTTGTTTACTGACAGCAGCCTCCATGCAGAACGAGGGCACATTAACCTGCACAGCCATGTGTGCTACTCCGAGCTCAGCTCACACTGAGTGTTTTACAGTACAGACACCAGGACACGTATCCCACAATGCATCAGTGCAGTGAGACCTGCATTGAAATGTCAGAATGAAGATTATATAATAAAGTTCATTCGGTGTCCTCGTGGACCGTTTACAATCGTTTCATAGAAAAGTGACATCATCACACATTTATCCGCCATAGAAATCTGGCGTCTTCAAATATGCAGGTAGACAAACACTAGAAAAATAGAGATATAGTACAAACATATAACTCGGTGATGTCAAATATAAAGCGGGTTGACATAAAAATATTTGAGTCAAAACAGAATCACGACATTCTGACGTCAACATTCACAGTTTGCTCACTGTTTGCGTCCTCATGCAGATAAAAAGTCTGAAATCAATATTTTACAAGCAACACTCTCCTCCGCTCCGTCCACAGACTGTCATCAGACACGTTCAGAGTCACAAGCAACAAGCACCGATGGTCAGGTGCACCCGCGGGTCCGGGGTCACACCTGAACACCGTCAGGAAGCCAAAGTCTTTAACTCCATGCTCCGAGTCCCCCTCCATCAGCTCCCACAATCCAATGCACCGTAGTCTCACACATGCGATATGAGAGGAGCCGGGGTCCGGACTTTAAAGTCCTCTGAACACCTTTTTTTCCCGGCCTCGTGGCCTCAGGTAAAATCGCCTTAAGTGTGACGTCATATGGAAACGTCTCTCTGACGCTTTCCGGTTGATGGTTTTATAACTTCTCTCCACAGCAGCCCCAGCGGCCCACTAATCGCTGCTGTTTAGACGCCAGGCGCGTTCAGAGCCAGGGAGTAGGCGGCCATCATCTGCGCGCGCAGTTGCTGCTTGACGTGCACGCGCCCGTGCCTCTTCCTCTCGTCGCTGCGCGCAAAGCGCTTGCCGCACACGTCGCATGAGAAGGGCTTTTCCCCGGTGTGTGTGCGCGTGTGCGTGGTCAGGTGGTCGCTGCGACTGAAGCTGCGCGCGCAAATGGTGCACTGGAAGGGTTTCTGTCCTGTGTGGATGCGCACGTGCCTGTTCAGCTCGTCCGAGCGCGAGAAGCGGCGCTCGCACCCCTGCACGGAGCACGGGAAGGGTTTCGCTTTAAGGCCGTTCTTGGCGGGAGCTCTTCTGCCCCCGCGTGACAGTTTGGGGGTTCCTGTCGCGTGCCCACTGCTGATGTTGACTATCGGGAACGCGCCCTGCAGTAGGGAGGAGAGGAGATGAGCGTCCAGGGTGGAGGGGAGGGGGGTGGGGGAGAAGTGCAGGTTGCTCCCGCTTTGCACGAGCTCCGTCTTGACCGGTCTGCTGATGACGTAGCTGCCGGAGTCTCCCCCGGTAACCGGTGCAGCAACTAAGCTCTTTAGCCAGTCCTCCAGCCCAAGCGGCTCCTGCTTCACCTCACAGCCGGGCTTCAGCTCGCCCTGCCCGGGCTCGCAGCTCAGCAGAGAGTCGATGAACTCAGCCACATCCACCTGTTGCTCCAGAGCCGACAGCGGGAGGAGAGAGTCTGCGCTGGCCGGGTATAAAGCATCATTCCCGGTCATTGAAGAATGTCCACACCCGCTGCCGCAGCTGGAGGTCGCAAACTCGCTCTTAACCACCACTGGGTGTGAAACCGAGGCGGCGGGCAGCTGCTGGGCTGCCTCCGGGGGAGGGATGTTCAAGTCAGAGCTGGGAGCCAAGCAGGGAGAAGGAGCGAAGAGCGGGGGCGAGAGGGAGGCTGTGGCCGGGGAGGGCGCCGCAGAGGAGGGGCTGGACTCGCGGAGAGAGCCGGTGTCGCCCTGCTGTTCCATCTCGGTGCAGATCCCAACGATCTCTGTAATCATGTTGAGGATCGCGTCCGCGGTGCTGCTCAGCCCCGCCGCCGCCGCCGCCGC
>NC_060161.1:33151669-33155984 GCF_021292245.1 Micropterus dolomieu
GGGGGAGAAGTGCAGGTTGCTCCCGCTTTGCACGAGCTCCGTCTTGACCGGTCTGCTGATGACGTAGCTGCCGGAGTCTCCCCCGGTAACCGGTGCAGCAACTAAGCTCTTTAGCCAGTCCTCCAGCCCAAGCGGCTCCTGCTTCACCTCACAGCCGGGCTTCAGCTCGCCCTGCCCGGGCTCGCAGCTCAGCAGAGAGTCGATGAACTCAGCCACATCCACCTGTTGCTCCAGAGCCGACAGCGGGAGGAGAGAGTCTGCGCTGGCCGGGTATAAAGCATCATTCCCGGTCATTGAAGAATGTCCACACCCGCTGCCGCAGCTGGAGGTCGCAAACTCGCTCTTAACCACCACTGGGTGTGAAACCGAGGCGGCGGGCAGCTGCTGGGCTGCCTCCGGGGGAGGGATGTTCAAGTCAGAGCTGGGAGCCAAGCAGGGAGAAGGAGCGAAGAGCGGGGGCGAGAGGGAGGCTGTGGCCGGGGAGGGCGCCGCAGAGGAGGGGCTGGACTCGCGGAGAGAGCCGGTGTCGCCCTGCTGTTCCATCTCGGTGCAGATCCCAACGATCTCTGTAATCATGTTGAGGATCGCGTCCGCGGTGCTGCTCAGCCCCGCCGCCGCCGCCGCCGCCGCTGGCACCGACTCCGGCTCGGTGAAGAAGCTGGCGGTGTAGCCGAGAGAGGGAGAGAGCGTGTCCGAGGAGCAGTCGCTGAAGTCGGAGAAGAAATCTGAGTCAGAGGCGTCAGTTCCCGGAGAGAAAACTGAGGAGAGAGAGAGGGAGGGAGGGGGTGTTATTGTCATTGCATAATCTCTCATCAGTGGGCAGATCAGCTGCCTACACAGTCACAAATCAATAAGACGTGAAGATGCAGCGTGCAAACACCTGCAAGCAGCTGCAACATGATGCATTATTAGGCTATTAATATTATTATTATTATTATTATTATTATTATTATTACAGTTTTGGGATCATGCAGATCTGGTTAATAATAAAGCTCACACCTGGTTTGCAAGTCATTATGCAACAGATGAATACGCAAAGTATTTGACACATAACTTTAACATACACACACACCTTGACAGAAAGGTGATCCCACGTCAGATTCGGCTCCGTCGCTGGGGCTCGAGCCCACACTGTCCACCCAGGCGCTGCACGCGTCCTCAAACTCCGACATGAAGCTGTCGTCGCGCTCCAGAAGCATTGCGTGAACTGTTGCGGGTGCTGGTTAAATGTGTGCGTAAAAGCCGCAGTTAAGCCGCGTCCAAACGGTGTCAGGAGGATAAAGTGGTTAAAGTTGCTCGGTCGGTGTCAGGGATTCCCTCGAGACCTTAAAAATCCTGATATTAATCCGTTACCGGAGCTGTCGGTGTGTTCCGTTAGTCCGCTCGGTGATGCTGAAGATGCTGGGCTCCCTCTGCTCGGTGCCCGTTTTATACTCTCCGTCTCCTAGGTAACTCCCGTCCCGGCCTTATTGGTCGGGACCGGCGCGAGGGATTCCCCCCGCCGAGCGCTTCTCAGCTGCCCAAACATGGGCAGCTTCCGGTTGTGACGGCGGGTATCCCCATACCATAAAAGGACAGGCGGGAGAGCGACGTAGCCGCGAGAGGAGCGAGGGGTTTCCTCCACTGCGGCAGCGGAGCGACAAGTAGGGATTATACAACCAGGTGGATGTATGGACGAGTGCAGGGATGCAGCAGAGCGTGGAGGACCGGGAGAAGATGTAGGCCCTACTATTATAGTAGATATTATAAGAGACAGATAATATGAGGTGTTGTTTAGGAACAACTCTGCCCTGAGCTCTGCCTCACAGGTAGATCATTTAAACCCAAAAAGCATTTGATGAGCATGTGGAGTCTGTCTGAAAGGCTAAAATCAGGCCAAATATCTGCGGTTTTCATTCACTTACATGTCACAATTGACGCAGCATTTCATTTTAACAAATATATATGTATTTGCCTCTTCGCCTGTTTCAGATTTGGTTCAGTTCCTTGAGGTTATAGAAGCTGTCAGAAAGATAAAATGGCAGATTTATTCAGCAGCAAACTTTCATGACGGGGGCAAAATGCTGTTTTTGTTTGGCGGCCATGTCTTTAAGTCACCATTTTATGCTCATAAACGAACACAAATGCTGGATTATCACTGGGGACATGATAGGCAGAGGGGTTATTTATAATCAGGGGGCATTTTGCAAAGAGACTGATGTGTTTTGCTGTAAATACCGACAGTCTTTTCCAGTGTCGCACCGTCAGCCTGTCGTCGCCGGTTTCAGCACCGCGGACAGCGCTGCAGTGCTGCAGAGGGGTCGAGAGACATAGAGAGAAAACACGGAGAGAGAGAGAGAGATTATTATATATTACTGCCCCACATGTGACATTCCTGCACGAGCACATCAACGCTCAGCTGCTGTAATGTTGTCGCCATGGAGACGGGAGCAGATTCAGAGGCTTCTTCTAATTTTAATTATTATTTGTTGCTTTTTACGTGAAGCTGACGTGAAGGATCAGCGTGACTCCTCAGCAGCAGCAGCAGCGCTGTTTTCACATTAAGGATCATTTAGTCTCTCACTGGTGTAATGAGCGTCCTTTACACTGAGGACATGACTGATTTTGTCTGAAAATGTTCTGAAAAATAGCTTTCAGCAGGAAATGTTAACTAAGAAATGACATTGTTTTGAGAAAGGTTTATTGGCACAATAAGAAAACATGCAATGCATTGTAAATACAGAAGAAACAAATATTCATTGTCTCAGAAAACAACAACAAACAAACAAATAAAAACCTATGTGCAGCACCGATCAGTAGCCTAATTTTAAATTCCTAACACAGTTTCTTCTCGTCCAAGTCTTCCGTTCTCTCCCTTTGAACATGACAAAACAGCCACGATGTTGAGTCAACATGTGGTTTTGGTTCACTCATCAGTTTAGCCCCCGACATACTTGCTCTTTAACAAATGCGTAGGAGTAGACAAACAGCATTGTTTAAATACTTGCCTGCGTACTTTGCGTGCACCTGGAGGATTAAACGTGAATCCACTAGGGGGCACATCAGAGCCGGATCATCCCTCGCCGACACCAGATCATCTTCCTTGACACCCTCTGAATTTGCACATCGTAAACAAACCAAACATAGCGACACTGGAGCGGGTTATGATCATCATAATGATGCAGGTAATTGCAGACTAGCTCAAAGAGTTTTACTGTAAACATCCCGCACTGACACCTGGTGGAATGTGACTAAGTATATTTAGGCTACTTAAGTAAAATCTTTTTTCTTTACTTGAGTATTTTCTTTTCACTTTCCACTTTTTACTCCACCACATCTCAAAGGGGGGGGAAATGCAGCTTTAGTTCACTACATTTATCTGACAGCTTTAGTTAAATAGTAAAATTATTAGTCGATTGACAAACCCTGTCAAAACATGTGATGGTTTCAGCTTCTCACATGTGTTCTGCTTTTTGAGTTAATAATAGTAATAATTGTAACTTTTGTTAATAAAGTTAAGATTTGGACTGTTGGTTGGACTCAAACAATCAACTGATTAATGGAGGCAATTATCAGCGGATAAATCCATAATGAAAAGAATCATCAGCTGCAGTCTGGTACAAAATAGTTCAAAATGAGCTCCAGCTCAACAACTACAGTAGTAAAATGCTGCTTTTACATAAATTCATGAGGAAAAATAATCTAATGATAGAATAGTATAATTCATTCTTTGAAATAATGACCTCTAAAAGGGTTGGAAAAAACAATATAGCCTAAAATGTTTTGTTGTAGTAGTATATAATGGCCTAAGGTTCATTTATGTCCACTTCTACAAAGTTTGTGCAGTCAAGAGCGCCCAAACCAAGACCAAGTCAAGACCAAGACCAAAGTTTATCGTGACCGAGACAAGATGAAGACTTTAAGGGGCTGAGACCAAGTCGAGACCAAGACCGGTTCCACACATTACACACAACAAAATGTGGAACGAGATCAGAGGTACTTCTCTAATTGATCTGAAAGATCCACATTCCCATAAAAAACACCCACATACAAACACTAAGAGCTGAAATCAATGTAAGCATCTGTATTCAACACTCCTTTTCCATGCTTATCATCGCAGGGAAGGGTGACGGCCGTTAATGGTAACAACACATTTTTAATTAGGGTTATTGGTTGCATTTGAAGCAATACGTTTTACATCCAAAGATGTTAACAAATAAATCCGACAATGCAAAAGGAATTCATTGATACTCCCAAAGTTATGGTCTTGGAATAAAATCCCCAGTCTACAATGTCCGAGGCCGAGACAAAGATCATCAAAAAGTGGTCTTAAGAC
>NC_060161.1:33156084-33198826 GCF_021292245.1 Micropterus dolomieu
AATGAGCGTCCTTTACACTGAGGACATGACTGATTTTGTCTGAAAATGTTCTGAAAAATAGCTTTCAGCAGGAAATGTTAACTAAGAAATGACATTGTTTTGAGAAAGGTTTATTGGCACAATAAGAAAACATGCAATGCATTGTAAATACAGAAGAAACAAATATTCATTGTCTCAGAAAACAACAACAAACAAACAAATAAAAACCTATGTGCAGCACCGATCAGTAGCCTAATTTTAAATTCCTAACACAGTTTCTTCTCGTCCAAGTCTTCCGTTCTCTCCCTTTGAACATGACAAAACAGCCACGATGTTGAGTCAACATGTGGTTTTGGTTCACTCATCAGTTTAGCCCCCGACATACTTGCTCTTTAACAAATGCGTAGGAGTAGACAAACAGCATTGTTTAAATACTTGCCTGCGTACTTTGCGTGCACCTGGAGGATTAAACGTGAATCCACTAGGGGGCACATCAGAGCCGGATCATCCCTCGCCGACACCAGATCATCTTCCTTGACACCCTCTGAATTTGCACATCGTAAACAAACCAAACATAGCGACACTGGAGCGGGTTATGATCATCATAATGATGCAGGTAATTGCAGACTAGCTCAAAGAGTTTTACTGTAAACATCCCGCACTGACACCTGGTGGAATGTGACTAAGTATATTTAGGCTACTTAAGTAAAATCTTTTTTCTTTACTTGAGTATTTTCTTTTCACTTTCCACTTTTTACTCCACCACATCTCAAAGGGGGGGGAAATGCAGCTTTAGTTCACTACATTTATCTGACAGCTTTAGTTAAATAGTAAAATTATTAGTCGATTGACAAACCCTGTCAAAACATGTGATGGTTTCCAAGTCAAGACCAAGACCAAAGTTTATTGTGACCGAGACAAGATGAAGACTTTAAGGGGCTGAGACCAAGTCGAGACCAAGACCGGTTCCACACATTACACACAACAAAATGTGGAACGAGATCAGAGGTACTTCTCTAATTGATCTGAAAGATCCACATTCCCATAAAAAACACCCACATACAAACACTAAGAGCTGAAATCAATGTAAGCATCTGTATTCAACACTCCTTTTCCATGCTTATCATCGCAGGGAAGGGTGACGGCCGTTAATGGTAACAACACATTTTTAATTAGGGTTGTTGGTTGCATTTGAAGCAATACGTTTTACATCCAAAGATGTTAACAAATAAATCCGACAATGCAAAAGCAATTCATTGATACTCCCAAAGTTATGGTCTTGGAATAAAATCCCCAGTCTACAATGTCCGAGGCCGAGACAAAGATCATCAAAAAGTGGTCTTAAGACCGGTCTCAAGACCCGGACCAGTCTCAAGTACCACAACACTAGTTTGCGCCTAATAACAATTTCTCAATATTGAGAATACAGTTTTTTTTATTAAATTGTTTTGGTTTAAATATGAAATATTGAGGCTGTGTTTGTTTTTCTTTGGTGTTATCACTGTAGATAAAGATTAACAAACGTCAACAGCCATGCTAGCAGTGAGGCTATATTTCAACACAGCGTTGCTTTGAGCTAAATGCTAACGTCAGCATGCTAACACGTTGCAGTCCTAACATGTTGATGTTCAGAGGGTAAAACGTTCACTGTCTCAATTTAAAGTGTTAGCATGCTATAGCTAATTAGCACAAAACACGAAGTACAGCTGAGGCTGATGGGAATGTCATTAGTTTTGCAGGTATTTATAAACTAAATTAAAATGTTGAGCTGCTGATGGCGCTAGAGGAAAAGTCAGAGGATCAACAAAGTTATTACAGATCATCCTGAGAGGAACATGGATGTCTGAACTACATTTCATCACATTTTATCTGATGGTTGTTGAGATGTTTCAGTCTGAAACAAAGTAGTGGACCAGCTGACGTTGCCATCCCCAGAGCCACACAAAAACATCACTTTTTTTTAAAGGTTATTAGTCAATAAATATTTTAATATATTTCAGATTCAAGATACACCAGGAGAAAGTTAAAAACCACTAAAAAGACAAAGTTATTTTGCACAAAACATTTAATATTTAGCTCTGCAAAGAAAAGTTTTTTCTATTTACATCAATAGTCAGAGCGTTCTTGAGCAGCATCTAGTGGACAACAGAGGAACTGCAGCTTTCAGCATTTCAGCACTGACTGTTGCATATTAATATTTAGGGTGCTGTACATATTTGCATTATTGAAACCTCCGCCTGCTGATGATCCACGTTTAGATGCTGCTTACGTGTTCGCACTGACAAAAACAACGATGTGACCGATCGGCCTGAGATTTGAACAGTCACCAGTCGACCGTGATGGCTGGACGACGCAGACGACAGAAACCCCCCTCGCATGAACGTGCGAAGGGACTATATGAAGCAGCAAAGATGATGGAAGAGAGTGAGTGTGTGTGGGCGATGTAAGAGAGGCTGTTGCCATGGCGCTGTGCCACCTTCTGTTCCCTCCACCTGTTACAAATAACACACACACTGACAGAGCCGCATTAATGTGTCGTGGCGTCAGAAACTCTCTGGCCTTCGGTTTCTGTCATCTGCAGCCACCGACTCACACTTTATAAATATATCTGTTAGATAATCTGCCAGTCGTTAAAAAGAGATTTAGCTCTGATAACATTTTCTGGCTCTGCTGCATCGAGTGCGATGCAGCAGAGCCAGAAAAACGCCAGAGGGAAACTCTCTCTTTTATTAGACACATTTTTCTTCCTTGTCAACACCTGCTGCCTACATCACCCACAATGCAGCTCTCCCTCTGACAGTTTGGTCAGAGATTGGGGTGTGTTATGTCAACCCGTTCTCTCACTCCAAAGTCGTCACAAGCATGGTCAAGACCACTTGGCGTCAGTTTGTAACATGCTGGCGAGCCCTTTAGCGTCATTTTTTGAACGCTAACAGTAAGTCAGAGGAGGGCCTCACCAGGGGGGCCTCACCAGGGGGGCCCAAACAGTTTTAGGGGAGTCTGAATGGAAGTGAAAAAGTATTACATTAGTTATCAAAAGGAGGTCACATGGAATAGCATACCTGTTGAAAGAGTTCAAAAATACAGTAGCTTTGGTACTTTTTCCCCCATTTTATCAGTCATAAACTAATAAATGCCTTAGGACAGATCTTTCTTTATGTATTTGCTGAGGTCTGAAGTCTATGGGATCAATGAGGGGACGCCTTTTCCCAAGCTTTGTCTGAGGGGAGGCCCACAGTCTCAGACTTTGAAAAGCCCTGCAGTTGGTGTAGCTCCCTTTGGAGGCACTAAAGGCTTTTACGCAACCTTTAAAACATGTGCAGCAGAACTCCTGGAAACACACTGATGCCATGAGATTGTATTTACGAGATGCAGCAGCATGTTGAATGTTTTCTTTTTCAGTTTTTATGCTTTTATATCTCATTAAAAAAAACACCTACCGTTAGTGTTGGAGACCAGAAAATTAAAGCTTGAGCTTTACGCTAGCAAAGTATTCAGTACATAAAATAAGAACAGCAGAAACTTCAGGTAGGTCCAACCACCAAGTTTAAAGTTTCAAGGTTGTTTCTCACAACACAAGTTTGTATAACGAAACAAGAACTTGTAGTCCCTTCATGCTACACACACAGAAACACGTAACAAATAATTAAATGCGTATTAAAACGTAAATAAATAAAATAAAACAAGAGGCTATAAACAGTTATTTATATTCAAAGGCTTTATACATACACATATGCACCCAGAACATTCTACTGTGTATTTTTGTAATTTGTTTCTGGGGCGATTGTAAACATCATCAGAAAGCTTCATATTCACAATAAACAGTCTGACATTTGGGAAACAAAGTCCATCTTGACTGCGTTTGAGCGCCAAGCATCATCGATGTCAAACACAAAGTCCACCTATTCTCATTTTGAACATGGACTCTGTGTAAAGATGTGATTTCCGTTGGTTGGCCAATATGTTGTTAAGAAGCAGAATTAAGTCAAAGCTGGACCAATATGGCTCTCTTTCCTCTCCTCTGAGCCATCACCTCGGGTGAATCATGTTGCGCTGCTGTTTAATCCAAAAACCCCGTCTTCATTTTCCAATGACTGTATTTATGTCAGTGTTTCAGCAATAAAGCAGGAAAAAAATCAGATGAAAAACAAAAGTGTAGTAAAGTTTGAAGGAGCTGCTGCTTCTACAAGCGCTGCTGGTTATATTAACTCCTTAAAAGTTTGATTGATTCCTAAGACTGATTCACTGTGATGTAGTTAGTGGGCTCCAATAAAACGAGGCTGCTGCATAAACAGATAATGATTTACGTTATAGTCTATTTGCCAACCTATAGAGCCCGATTGTGAACGTGGAAATGTTGAGTACCCCAAAGTTTTAACCTAGAAATGTATAGTACGGGTCTCCAGCATTGTGAAACTGCTAACTTGCACATGTTGGGAAATTAGCATAATTAGCATAAAGTAGCCCGTAGGTCGTAGCTAAAGCAAGAATCAAGCTAACGTGAGATGGCTGATGCTGAGCTAAACATGTTCACTCACTTTTCTAACCTATTTTGCTTTTGTTTGGTTCTTGTTGTATGAAGTTTTAAAGATAAAGTTTAGGATGAATGGCTCAGCAGCTGCCGTGTTTGTTGTCCTCTCTCACGTGCGAGTTCGCAACGGTCCGCTAGGGTCTGAGCGGGCGTCCGCGTGCCTCCCGCTTTTTATGACCGATTAGCGCTACCAGGGCAACAACTGATCTACTGCGCATGTGTACTAGTCGCCAAGCTGACTCCAGAAAGTAGTATTTAAACCGGAAATGGTCATATTTCAACTCCTGGTGGATCAATTTTGATCAGGTTTTTAAAATTTTGATTACATTTTTGGGTCTATTTTGAGTTTATTTCTATGCTACATTGTGTGTGTTATTAAACATTAAATGTAAAGTTGCTTCAGTTAATTAAAGTTTATAAAGCTGACATGGCCTCTCTCTCTCTCTCTCTCTCTCTCTCTCTCTCTCCTTTAAGGTCGCAGCGGGAACCAGTGACACGCAGCCTGATAACATCAAGGTTGGTTGACCAAGATAAACACACACTAACAAGCGCACACACACGTGGTCAGGGTGAGGGCGCACACACACACACACACACACACACCAGTAATAACAACACGCACACACACACACCAGTAATAACAACACACACACACACACACACACACAGGACCTCTGACCTCTCCAAGGTCTCTCCATGTGTGAGAGGGAGATTAAAAACAGCGCTCTCCAGCCTCCCTCTTCATTTTTACTGTTTCATGACAGCCATGTTCACCCGTCTCCTCTCCTCTCTTCCCTCCTTCATCTCTCCTCTCTCCCACCCTCCCTCCTTCCTCCTCGCCGCCTTCTTTGTTGCGGCGGCCGTCTCGTTCCTCATCACGCACCGGTCTCATCCTCCAGCTCGGGGCTCCATCCCCTGCCTGCCGTGGCTCCCCGTCCTGGGCAGCCTCCCCTGGCTGGGAGGAGGCCACCCTCCACACCTCCTCTTCACCCAGCTGGCCCGCAGGTGAGAAGCCTCTCTGAGATCGTTAATGTTTACTTGTTAATATTAATCATTAATGTCCTGTAAACCTTTGCGTAGTTTGGGATCTTCAGGGAGGGGTCCAGGCTGAAATCAAAGGGGACCGGCTGTTTATTTTAATGTTTGTGACGTATTTTATTCGTCACTGTGATGTTCATGTCACCTCTCTCTGTGTGAAGAAGTTTGTACTCTGTTTTGATAAATAAAGTTTATTATTATTATTATTATTATTATATAGTAAACTCATTAATGTTTAGAAGGTGAAATTATCGTTCAGACAGTAAAGGATGTTTTCTACTATGTTTTGAAAACTTTAATCTGTTGTTTTTAGTGCACTGAACTACTACTACAATTACAACTTCTTTTACTGCTGCTACCATTACTACTTCTAGTTCTACTACTGCTACCATTATTATTACTACTACTTCTATTACTACTACTACTACTACAACAACTTATACTACTACCACCACTGCTACTACAGCATCTACTAATTCTACTACTACTACTGCTACTATTACAACTAACTACTACTGCTAACTAGTACTACTACAGCTTCTACTATTGCTATTATTACTATACTTACTATAAGCTGGGTGCATTTCACTGATAAAAGGGAGATTTTTTGTCAAGCAGTCTGGCTCTGTTTATTTAGTTCTGTCTGCTGTATAAGTCAACAGATTATCTGAATACATTAATAGGTTTTTTTTGTGTTGTAGGTCGGTCTGATAATGTCAGCTGACATGCTGTGTGTGTGTTTCAGGTACGGGTCTCTGTTTGCTCTCCACCTCGGCCCTCACTACACCGTGGTGGTTAACGACCATCAACACGCCAGAGAGGTCCTTCTGCAGAGAGGGAGAGACTTCGCTGGACGACCGAGCATGGTGAGACACGCAGAGAGAGAGAGAGAGAAAGAAAGAGATGATACTACCAACAGAGGCATTTCTGTTCCCTGACGTTGATCAGTCTGCTTATTTTGTGAAGTAGTTTTCTTACTCTTTTGAGAGTAAATTGAATATTCAGAGTTTTTAGACTGTTGATTGCACAAAACAAGACATTTGAAGACGTCACCTTGAACTCTGAGAACTTCTAAAGGACATTTTTTGATAGTTGTCAACATTTTGTAGACCACACTAATTAATCGAGAAAAATAAGTGGTACATGAAATGAATACTGAAAATAATCATTAGTTGTAGCCTCCATTTATTTAACATGGAAACCTCCTCAGTTCAATCAAATTTGAAATTAAATTTACAGGAGAATTAAGCTCATTGATTTTCATAACCTCTGAACCATTCCTGTAGTGCCATCCTTAAGTTTTTTTTTAACTGACCATAAATAGTATTTTAAAGGTTTATAAATAGTATTTTAAATATTTATAAATAGTATTTCATAGATGTTACTCGATACATTTTGATTGCCCGAAATGTGTCAAAAGTTGGCATCGAGTCCTTCTCATGTCTCATGAAACTTTAGACTACATTTTATTTAGAAAAAGCACTTTATTGTCTCTCAGAGCAATTTTAAGAAAAAAAAATGTTAAAATATGCACCAAAACTCAGAAAGGTTTATGTAAACATATGTCAGCGTCCAGGCACTTTAACAATCACATGACAACAGGTTGTAGAGAAACAATGTGTTGGATTTTAATTAACATTTAAAAATATTGTGCGCAATATGGCAGCTTTCCCTGTCAGTGTTACTACTCTTTTTGTTACCCTCTTGCCTTTTTGCTCTGCAGGTGACCACCAACCTGTTGACCAGAGGAGGTAAAGACATCGCGTTTGCAGACTACTCTCCTCTCTGGAAGTCGCACCGTCGCCTCGTCCACAACTCCTTCACTCTGTTTGGAGAAGGAACCAGTCGACTGCAGGACATCGGTACTCCTGTCCGTCCATTATGCTTCTATTCTTTGTTTTCCACACGTCATCCTTCTTCTAGCTGTTTCTGTCTCCTGTTGAAATATAAAACCTTTCACTTGCACAGGACAAACCATCCTTTCCCACTCTCACAGGTGCTGAAACTCATCCTGACCACATCACACTCAAATAACAGCAGATTTTCAGTTAGTCAAAACAAAAGTAAAAACCTGTGTCAGGCCATTAATACTTAATTTTAAGCAGGTTTAGCGGTAGTGTTATGGGGAAAATGTATTTGTGTGCACAAATTCTAAATTGTCAAATAAAAAGAGCTTAACCTTTAATATAATTAACATTTAAACTGGATAAAGGGATGTCAGATAATAAAATGTTGGTTAAAAGGCTAAATCTAAAGAATTACAATGTACGTAACTGCATTAAAGACAAACAAGATTAAGATCAGACTTCCTCTTAAGTTTCCATTTGAGCTCATTGATTGGTGGAGATAAACAGCTGGTGGAGCTAACTCGCCAGCCGCTACCATTAAACCATTGCAGAAAAAGAGAACAAGATGATGTCATTACGCGAGCTCCAGTCGAAGCTCAAACAATGGAAAACCAAAATGGAAATGTCGGATGGTTGGCTCATTTGCATTTTCTCTTCACTCTTGATTGTAGCGGATTTTCTGATCTATGTGTATATAAAAAGGAGAGTTTGTACTGTGAACAGGAAACATTTGGTGGATGGGTGTGGATATAAAATTCATTTGAGAAAATATTATGGTTGTTTAGGTTTTCTAACCATCATAACATGACATAATATCAGCTGTTTTATTGTTGCAAGTGTTTCAGTTTATATTTTAATGACTAAGTGAACTATGTTTTAATTAAGTGAAAATAAACAGACATTCCAGAGTCATTTCTATTTAATGTGAGAAAATCATTTTAAAAAGTCTACATGCCTTTTCTGTTTGTACTCCTCACTTTTCTCTCCAGTTCTGTCGTCCGTGGACAGTCTGTGTGCCGAGCTGTTGTCTAGTGGGTTGCGTGGCTTTGACCCGTCTCCAGCGGTGACCAGGGCCGTCACTAATGTCGTGTGCACGCTTGTTTTCGGTGCTACCTATTGCCATGGCGATGCTGAGCTGCAGGAGGTGATCCGATACAATGACGGCATTGTGCAGACGATAGCCAGAGGAGGACTGGTGGACATTTATCCCTGGATGAAGGTATGTTGACCTAAACGCTGAAACAGTCCGGACAAAAAAATATCTTCACTCTCCTAAAAATTTTTCCTAAAATGTCCTCACTTTCCTAAAATTTCCCAAAACTTCCTCAATTTTTCCAAAATTACCTAATTTACATAAAATGTCTTTCAATTCCAAAAATGTCCTTAGTTTTGAAACATGTCCTTTATCTACAAAACGTCTTCTTTTCCTAAAATGTCTGTCAATGTCCAAAACTCACATTGGACCTTATAAGGCCAGAAGTACAGAGCAAACAAACACTAAGGGTCTGTCTCTGTCCCACAGGTCTTTCCCAACAAATGTCTCAGTAAACTGAAGGAGTGTATCACCATCAGAGACCGACTGCTGTCACGCAAACTGGAGGAGCACAAGGTAATGTAGTTTGTCCTGAGGGTGGCGCTAGAGGAGAGTTCATCATGGGGTCAGTAAGACCTAAAGGGTTCATTCATCATGAATGATTTTTTAAATTTAAAAATGAACATTTTATATGACGATATCTATCATTTGACGATAGAAAAACATCTATCATTTACAAATATGTTCCGTCGTTTATATCATTGTGTCGCAAATTCCACACTTAACCGTAATATTATGTGGAGGCAACGGCATTTTGCACCGCGGTGAAATTAGTTTGAAGTTGGAATTCGACATCTATCCAATGTCCAACGTAAAACTAATTTCCAACTTGAAACTAACTTCACCGCGGTGCAAAATGCCGGTCTAACACCAAAATCTGTGACCTATCAGATTCTGTGACTACACCCAAAGGACAATGTTTTCCTAACCATAACCAAGTACTTTTGGTTCCTAAACCCAACTAAACTGCAACCGCTGCACATCGTCATACGCACTTAATTTACATCAATTAAGTGGCTTGACGCCGATTGTCGCAAATTCGCATCATACCTCTTCCTTGCAGACCGCGAGCCAAGATAGCACATGGATTCCCCCGATGCCTGTTGGTGCATATTCGATACGAACCTAGGAACCTTTTGCAAGCCCTGGTTTCTCGTTTATGCCTGTTGTTGCTAATTTGCATCATACCTACACATACCTGAATTTATATCTTTTCTATGTTCTATAGACAAATTAACAATCTTCACTTAATTTAACATCAAATTCAGGCGTTAAGGGGTTAAGTTATTTCAAGCCAAACCATGGTTTGTTGCCTAAACCTAACCAAATACGACATATGGCAACGTTAACTACTAGTTTTATTTTGAAAGTCAAACAGGACTTTGCATATTTAATTTTGCTAACTTGACGGGAAGTTGCATATTGATTGCTGGTAACATGGCTGCAGAGCCCCTACATGTCCAAAAACGAAGCTGAAGGGATACCCAGGGCATTAAAAAGCATTGAAATGTGACGAGTTGGGAGTGAGAATGTGTTGTGGCAGAAGACACTTCTGAGTTACTGAGCACATTTGGCAAACACAGCGATTACGCACGTATTGAAAACTGACCTAAATTCAAAGAATGGCCATTTTAGTGTTTATAAAACCTCTAATCCAGTAAGATGAACTCTGCACCACTTCTGTGATCCGTACCCAGGCATCGCTGAGCGACGGTGACCCCAGTGACCTCCTGGATGCCTTGCTAAAGGGCCAGATGGACAGCAGGCAGGGTCTAAAGTCATCTGGGTCAGAGGATGAGAGGATAACAGATGACCATGTCCTGATGACAGCAGCTGAGGCTTTTGGAGCTGGAGTGGAGACGACGTCTACTACACTGCTGTGGATCCTGGCCTATCTGCTGCACCACCCGGAGGTACAGTTATCACACTACTGCTGGTTATATTTCCAATACTATTAATGCTAGCACTGACAATTGTTTTGGGTCACCAGTTTTAAAGTGACCAGCCTCTCTGAAGCCAAAACTGTTTTCTAAACCACATTATCCTGCATCTATTTTGACATCTTGTCAGGCAATTTCACTGGTATTCATAAACTGTAATGTAAATGTACTGCTATCAATAAACGTAAGTATGGTATAAAACTGACCACAAAATGAGTTTTTAAATATATTTTCATGTTCTTTTCTGGGTTCAAAATGACAATTAAATGCCATTTAATGTCGTCTTTTTCATCTTTCTCTGTTTCATTCTTTATGTAACCATCCTTTGTTTATATCCTGTTTATATGCTGTAATTATGAGACGAAAATAACTGTGAGACTACCTTTGGTGATTTCCATGCACACCTGTAGTTCTTTATCATAAACAATCATAATGGTATGTGGTTGGCTTCTGTGCCCCGCTCCCTCCAGGTCCAGGAGCGCGTGCAGAAGGAGCTGGACGAGAATGTGGGCAGCGAGCGAGCGGTGTGTGTGTCGGACCGCGGCCGGCTGCCGTACCTGGACTGTGTCATCAACGAGGGCATGAGGATTCGACCGGTCAGCCCCGTGCTGATCCCACACACCGCCATGACTGACAGCAGGTAGGCCTACACGTAAATACTAAAGCTGCAGGGATTAGTCGATTAATTGACAGAATTAATCAGCAACTATTTTGATAATCTATTAATTGTTTTGTTCTTGTCCAACACATTGTGGCTCCCAACTCGTCACATATGGACGCTTAATCAAGACCCCTTGGTGTTGCTTTTTAACTCCCTGGGTACCTCCTCAGCTTTGTTTTCCGGAGTTTAGTGGTCTGTGGTCAAGTTAGCAACAATAAATATGCAACATTCAGTTATACTTTCAAAATGAAAGGATGTGTTAAGGTCGCAAAACTTAGCAATTTTTAAACACCATGTTGTTAGCATTGCAATTTGGTTAGGTTTAGGCACCAAAACTACTTAAGTTTAGAAGAAGAAACTGTTACATCAGTTAACTTAACGTTATTTTACTTTACGTAACCTATGTAACTTTACTATACATTTTTTGTCTTACATGGGAAACGAACAGCAGTCTCCTGGTTGAAAGTCTGGTTTCTGGCCCACCGTCCAGCCAAACCACCTCCTTACTCGAACTTTTCTGTTAAATATCCTATACCCACCTTTAGCATTCAAAAGTGACACATCAGGACTTTCCCTAGTGTGATTAACTGGGACAGATAAAACAGACAGATTAATTAGCAATGAAAATAATTGGTAGATGCTGCCCTGTACACACTCTCTCTTCCTCTTAGTATTGGAGGTCACTCTGTCAGTCGTGGGACTCGTGTTTTGGTCAACATGTGGTCGATTCACCACAACCCCCAGCACTGGGACAAGCCCGACCTGTTCAACCCAGGTAAAAAACACACACATACACACATATACAAAGTCAGACACATCTAACTTTCAAAAGGGCACCTGAACACACCACCTCCCTCTTTTCTCGCCTCTCTAGATCGCTTTCTTGATGACCAGGGCCAGCGCTTCACACCCTGCTGCTTCATGCCGTTCGGGGCAGGACCTCGAGTCTGCGTTGGTGAATCGTTGGCCAGGATGGAGCTCTTCCTCTTCTTGTCCTCTCTGCTACAGCGAATGAGCTTCTCGCTGCCAGACGGGGCTCCCCTGCCTTACCTGCAGGGGCGGCTGGGTGTGGTCTTGCAGCCGTTACCTTATAAGGTCGTTGTCACTCCGAGAGCAGGGTGGGAGCGCGAGGTAAAATGAAAGAGGGAGGGGTTGATAGTTCAGCTGAACGGCAGGTGAAAAAAACAAAATGTTGTCTCCTCTCTGTCACAACAACAATACAAGAAGCAGAACACTAGAATCTCAATATAGCAACCTTTTCCAAAACAAATGATATGAACAGAAATGGGTTTTTTAAAGCTATTAAAAGATTAAAAATCTACATAAAAATGCTGCTAACCATTAAACTACAATATCACACTAGTTTTAACATCAAATACTAGTGCTTATAAAGTACATGCTAAAGATTGGTACTTTCAAAAGAGCTTAATTTTTCAGGAATTTCTACTAACTAACACAAATTAGACCCTGACCCCCATTTGATAAGATCTTGTCCAAGGGCCCCCCCATCTGATAGGATTTTAGTTTTATTACAAAATTATATGAAACCCGTGACCAAAATAGTCATACAATCTGTCACTGTGCTACTTATGAATAGAATTATAACAAAAATAAAGTATTCCACTTTTTGCTGGAACCCCCTCAAGGACCCCACTTTGAGAACCACTGATGTAGAGACAGAGCTCAGTTTAAACTTTATGGACGAATGAAACGTTTCTTACAGATTAATAACTCACCACTCTGAAACTCTTGCTCCAGTCCGTGTTGCTAAGCTGGTAAGGAGAACATAAACAGCTGAACCGAAGCTGCGTTTACTGGCTTCTCACAACCTGCCCTACTGTGCTTTGGATTGGCTAGTAGTCTTTAACTAGGAACTGCGCATGTGCAACCCCCAAAAAAAGATCATGTAGAGGTAAGATGTATAACTCCATAGATAAAACAGAGCGTTCAACACATAGGGTAAAAAGAAGAGCTGCAGCAATGTGCAGTATGACAAAAATATGATGTTTTTTGAAAATTAATGTATGTAAACCTGTTCTGGTACAACCCCTAAATAAGATTTTTAACCTCAAAATGAGCATAATACGACCTCTTTAAGTGAATATTCTCAAGGGACATAAGACAAGGTTAGCTAAGTGCTTTTAATCTTCCAATTCAGCGTAGAAAGAAGATAGATGAGATAAAGAATTATTGCATGAGAAAAAGCTCACAAATTAACAAACAAATTACAAACAGTAGGCTAACCTGTGCCTGCACTGCAACAACTTCAGGCGAATTCTATGCTAGCTAATAAAACATACAATTAACATGTAGGTGGAAATGATATTAAGTGGGAGATTGAGAGTTTTTAAATCTACAGTAGAACATAATTAAACTGAGTTTAAACTGAGGCTTCGTCCACACTGATACCGTTGCATTTTAAAACAGCTTTTTAAAATGAAAATTATCTTCATACATATGAGATTTAGCAGTTTCAGAATTAATCTCCGTCCATACGAACACTATGACAATTTACATACGCATGCGCATGCCCGTGTAAACAGCAGATTGATTACTCTGCGGTTGGTTTCTTAGTTGCAGAAAATACTACAAACAAAGAACAGCAATGGCGAAAAGTTAGACCACAGATTTCTTTGCTTAGACCTTCAAAGAGATGGAACAGCTGCTAGCAGAGACACCAAGGTCAGCAACGCCTGTAATTGGCTATCCATGTTTAATTAACCGTTGTTATTCAAGGCTGATGTTGTCGTTTTTTTTGTCATCACAAGGTTGAAACACAATCTTGGACAGTTTTAGAGGTTTTAGGGGTTCGAAAACACCAGAGTAGTGCAGACAGTTTGAGTAAACAAAAGTTATGCCTTTTAAAACTAAAACATATTAGTGTGGATGAAGCCTAAAATGGGCATCTAGTTTTCAGGAAATAAAAATTTCCAATTAAAGATGAATTACGATTGTTCTGACAGAGAGCTTAAATGTAATCCATGTAGAGCCTAATTTGACAATCAATCAATAAATATTGATTCATCTCCGGTATGGTGATGGTGTCCTGTTTTCATTATCGGTACCAGTCGGATTAATGCTGTTCTGCTGTATGAACGGACATAGACAGGTGGTAGATTTGACAGTTTTATTCAGTATATCTTCACACGTTTTTAGAACAGGCTGGTTTAGTTAGATCACACACATACATCCACACATACACACTCACTATTAATTTAGTTATACTAATAATTAGCATCATTATCATCATAATATTAAGGGAATTTTAAAGACTAAATCTCTTCTCTGCTTCCTTCGACTCCTCCGACAGAAACCTCATGCAAACAGGAAGGAGAGAAGAGATAACAAGATAAAAACATTATTTAGACAGAGGGAGGGGCTCCTACAATAGAAGGAACACACTGACATTTTAGTAAATTAAATAACTTTGTCAAACACCACAGGTGAAGCTGCTTCCAATCTCCTCATTAAACAAGTAAAAGTTGATCAAAGAGCCAAAATGGTAAACATTTAATGAGGCCAAAAACCAGAGTTGTCTGAAACTTTGACTGGGTTCACATTTCAGAGTCAGCGCTGCATTCAGATTACGACTCTAATTGAGGATTATTTACCCATAGTGCCCATATATAAAGCAGCTGGGCGTTACCGCCCCATCTAGGGGTTTTTAAAAGACGTATGGTCTTTAAACTTAAGGTTAAGAACTTTGCCTCGCGTTGGGTTTGTGAATGTAATTGGGCATTTAAAGGAACCATCTCACCCCAAAAAGTGTATTGCCTCCTCTGTTTCTCCTCAGTCCTTTGTCTAATAACCGCAGTTCAAACGATGACCATTAAAATGATAAATTCACCTCATGGCTCAGCAAAGTTTCTTTTCAAACTACTGAGGTTGCCAGAGTTCCTGATCTTTTTTTAAAGCTACAAAAAAAAACAACAGTCAAATCACTTCAAACAACTCCTGCAGCAGGATCTCATGATGGATTTCTATTTTTAGCCTGGATACCTGGGCTGTGATGCACTATTAGCGACTGTTACCAGAACTCGTGATACAGTCATTTTCGACATGACGTGAAAAGTGTTGCTTGCAATGAGTACCTGTGACCTCCACCTCCTCGTCTACCCAGCTCAATTTGAAT
The DNA here is from genome assembly GCF_021292245.1 of Micropterus dolomieu. Classification (NCBI taxonomy): domain Eukaryota; kingdom Metazoa; phylum Chordata; class Actinopteri; order Centrarchiformes; family Centrarchidae; genus Micropterus; species Micropterus dolomieu. The sequence continues at coordinate 33,171,306 of NC_060161.1, forward strand.
GTATCCTTTTTTATCCATCTGTCCCTGGCAATTTATAAAACTCTTCTGATGATCAAATTGTAGAAAAATGCACAAATATAGACTTTAATTAGTCGTTAGTTACTGACCTTGGTGACTAAATCATTTCCTGCAGCTGCTTCACAGTAAAACGGTTCAGGCAGCAGATACTGAAGTGGGTTGTCAGGAATAATATTCTAATATTCTAATATTCATTTGGAGATGGTCTATTCCTTTGTATGTCATAGTTACCACAGACATTAGCACAGTTAAGGCAATCATTTATCTGATTTTGGCGCGATAAAATCATATACTGAAGTGTGTTATATGTAAAGAGTCAAATCTGAAACCATCAGATTCAGCTGGTGCCAGGCCTTCTAGTTACAGGGTGTGTTTGATATTTGCAACCAATGACGTCACTTGTGTCACGTGTGTTGCCCAAGGGAGACATAATGGTAAGTACAACAACAGAAGAAGAATGGCAAGCAAAAATGTTTTGTAGTGTGAGAGTGCACTGGACAAGCTCCAAAGAAAATGAAAGCATCTAAATATTAAATCTAAAACTTAACACTTTACACGCAGCATTTGAGTTCTCGCTGGACTAACCAGAGGTGTAGTTTATTTACTGAGTCGGCAAATTTATGCTCCTTCCCCAACTGTCATGTTGGGGGAAACAGTCTTTATGTTGTTTGTCCAGTCTTTGTAGGATTCAGCTTTGTCCCAGACTTTATGCAGGAAGAGATAACTAGTGGAACTAATCACCAATTCTTGTTGGAGAAGTTTTTGTTTTTTCAGCAGAAGTTTCCAAAGAATTCCTTAACGTTTATTTTCAAAAGTAATTTAAGGAGTTATCCAAGGTTTAAAAACTAAAAGCAGTCAAATATAGCTTTTAAACAATCATATCGGAGTCATTTATTTTGCTAAAACCTAATCGGACCTGTCAATGTGAATCCAGTCAGTGTGAAACTCTTCTATCAGAGGACAATTTTTTTCATGTTTTCGTGCACCAATATTTTATGAAAAACTAGTCTTAGTTGAACTCAACAGATATCTCAACAAAAACAGATAAAGATGGGTTTCCAAAAGTTAGGCCAGCCTTAACATCAGTCCAGAGATGGTCAAAGCTTTTAACAGACATTTGGCCGAAGACTTTACCCCTTAAGGCCTAACAGCACCAGGAGTGTTGACATCTTGAGGAACATCAAGATGAATGAACCCCCAACCCTGGCAGTGCTCGTGCCTTGCTGCACCCATTGAGCAACATGGAAACTGAGAAATGTTAGAAATGTCTACTCTCTTTTGCCAAAGTTGTGTCATAAGTTTGTGATTCCAGGAGTTCTGACGAAGTTACCTTAAACTACCATATCTGCTTCAGTCAGGGATTGACTATGTTTACCATGATGCCTCCAGAGAAAATATGGGGACCTTCTTCCATTTAGCTGGTAGAAGTTACCAAAACAATGCCAAAATGTCCACACAATTCAGTCTGTTTAGACCCTTTCAGACAATGTCAACACTCTCCTGGAACTGTGAGGAAATTTGGATGAAATCCTCAATGAAATGGCCAAACGTCACACCATCACCAGCTGATCTTAGAGCTGCAGAGCCTTTGGGAACCTGAGCTACAGAAAGATTTTAGACAACATTTCTTCAGTCACTCTGGTCGACAATCCACACACACACACAGAGCGAGAACAGCTCTATCTAATGCTAAGTAGTAACAGTTGTCAGGTAGAAATGGCACTCTGTAGCCATGGAGATATATATAACCTTATTAGTTCAGGTAAACAAAGAACACCATCAACCACAACATCAATGGCTCGGTATCGCCCTTGAGCTTTCTCTAAGAGGTCCTTCAGCCAGTACCAACTCTTAATCCTCAGTCCACAGGCGCAAATTTGGCCTGCATTCAATTAAATCGAAGGTGTTGTTTTTGACCTTAGTCTGAGACGAATCAAAGTCACAATCAGAGAATCTGCTTGAGCTCTCCGTAGTCAACATCTGCTCAAAACCACATGCCTATATCTGTGTATTTAGCCACAAATGTTTAAAGATCAGATCATTTATGCATCCATGTATGAATCCGATCTTGTGCACGTTGGTTTTCCAAACTGACTGCAAAGACTTCTGGCGGTCCAGAAAACATCCAGCTGTCAATCAGGGTTTGAAAATAGAAACTGAAAGTCATGTCCTTTCCATGGCAGGACATGGCTTTTGTCACAAAGAGGTCCCGCATACCAGTACCCATCATGGTATCCGTTTGGGTACCTCTGTCAGCAAAGTTCTACCCATCGTCCTTTGCAACAAATGAGTAGCGAAGTACATGAAGCCCGCGTTGTAATGCAGCATGGACACAGGGTTTAAGGATTAGTCAACCAGACTCAAGGTCTTTCCATCGGAGAAGGCTGAGTTAATGATATCCGTGACCGAGACATGCGGTCAGGTGACCAGTTCTCTGCACCACAGCGGTTGCCGTAGTTTAAGATTATATTGCCTCACACTTCTGTGTCTTTACTTTCAAAGAAAATTCCCACTAAAGAGTTCTGGCTCAAGCAATTATCAGCAGGTGCAACCTGATGACGTCAATGCACACTCTTTATCTCATTGGCTAGAGGTCAGACTTTACTGTCTGGTGTCTTTTCCAACACGCTCCGACTTCTGGTTTGGAGCAGCACACATTTGTTAAACTTTCTAATACAGCTTACATTAAGAGCTGTAAAAAAAAACAAGTGCACTTTGTGGAAGCAGGTGTAAGAAAAGGTGACAAAAAAAACCCAAGCCTCACTTTTACACGCCCACTGATATGGGAGAGCACTCTGCTACAACAATGTGGTGTATTTTGTGTTGAAACAGGAATTAAGAAAAAGCTTTTTATATAAAAGTACAACAAAACATCTGTGAACGTAGTGTTAAGCAGGTGATTTTCATGGCATGGACAAAGATAGGGGATAAAGCTATAGTCTTTGTTTCATTCATTTTGACTTTGATCTTTATACACTTACAACAAAAAGTATTACAAATGTGTGATGATGTACTTCTGTGGAGTGTGTTGGAAATTACTTAAACACTGCACCAGCTCTCGCAATCATTACACGGCTGTTGTTGGGTGAAAATCTCCTCCAAGATGTTGACAAAAAAATCCCAAAACATTATTTCCCCATGACCCTTAAGGTGCGTAGAAATTGTCCAAACCCGCGTGGAATGTGTGGTATTTCAGTCGAAATACAAACATGACAGTCACGTAAACTGAATGCTTCTATGCATTACTTTGCTATCAGAGCAGTTTTTGTTTTATTTTGTTGTTTTTTGAGGGTGGGTGGGGATTTACAACAGACTGTTGCTGATTAAAAGTATTGCTCTTACCTAATTTCAGATTCTAAGCTTTGAAATAGATGTACTACACAAATGTAACTCTCTCTCACTGACAAAATATACTCTTTCTGTCACAAAATATCAATATTGACACATCTATCAATCTGACAGTGTATGAAAAATTAATATGTTACAATAACGGCCTGAATGACCAATTCTTTAACAGGATAGGGGTTGCTGTTATTTCAAGGCCCTACATTAGCTTGACTTGTTTGATCAATTATCCACGATGATGGCAATTTATCAATTAAGGGTGCTGAAAGTGCCTATGAATGGAGAGATGCAGAAAGTGAATGTATTGTTGTATATCTGACCTCAAAATCAGAGGGAAAAAAACAAAGACGGGAATGATGACGTGTTCCTGTCTCTCTTCTGTTTGGTGCTTTGTTTCTGTCTAAAAGTGTCCATTGTTTATTCCTATTTATGCAAAAGCTTCTCAGCTGAAAGGCTGACGCACAGAGAACCAACTGATCTACCAGCCCTAAAGCCTTCCATACAGGATCAAGTTGCCATGAACACATCAAATCTGATAAACTGTCGCGCCCATTTCATAAACTACCCACCTGATTCCACTCTCCTGACAGACTTCTTCATCAAAACGTCCCCTCTAATGAATGAATCAGTTCCTTCTGTCAGTCAGAGTGAATCATCCTCCCACTTCAGTCTCTCTTCATTTCCAAAAAGCCAATTTGTCCCCGGCACGTTTCCAAACTTCCATCATCACCCAAGACAAGCGAGGTGTCTTCTGGTAAACGTTCAACTATTTAAAGTTGTTCTTTTCATGTTGGTGACTGATTGACGTAAGAAAGGAAACGTCATATCTGTCAGGGGACCCCGTTTCAAGTTGGTTGGAAGGTACCAAAGGGAAAGATTCCCTAGTTTTTGACTTGCAAGCATTAACGTCATTGGACCACACACGATGGGTGTATGATGCAGAATTGATCTTGTGAGCGTTAAAATATACTGTGGATGGAAATAAAGTATTACACAAGTTAAATTGTCATTAATTTAGTTGTTGTGAGGTGTCCGTATTTGCAAACTTTTATACATCAGAGATTTCAGAAAAATCCCCCAATTGTAACTACAACTGGGATGTTGAACTTGTTTTTACAATTAGGCAACTGGTAATTACAGTTACTCCCATATGACATGAATGCCGCATTAGCATTGTGCTTATCTAACTGCATTCATATCTGTCAACAAAATTGAACAGTGACTCATTGGGAGGTAATTGTGGCCTCAATTATTTTGTGTTCAGAAAGGGCTAGGTTGTTAGCTAGCTAGCCATAGCATTTGTTTAGCTAACCACCACAAAACAGTTGTTCTGATTGGAGAATTAGCCAACACAGTAGCCAATGGAAGCCAGCATTTGCATGCTAACTATAGCATCCGTTTCATGGCTAAATTAGCCTGCTGGCTTGTTAGCAAGATTATTGTTACCAGTAGTCATTCATATTTTTGTCCACTATAACACTATGCAAGAATATTTTAATGAATTTTGGTTGGCATGATTATGAGGACGTACATTTACATGCTTAAGCACGCAGGTGAAGATACACATTGTGTATATAAGCTATACAACATCTCCCGATTTCACGAATTTCTAAGATCAACCGTTGGAGGCAATAACAGGCTAAGAAACGTAGCAATGCATTAGCAAAAGGTGCGTATGAATAAGACTAGTAGCTCGTTAATATAGATGTAAACAGGTTTAAAGGATGTATTTCACATCCACAAAGCTAGGGGACTTGCAAGAGACAGATTTAAACAATAACAGTAAAAAGCTTTAACTGGATCTCACATATCCCATAATGCAACCTAATTAGCGCATTTCATTAAACCCTTCCTGCCTTATAAATGCACCAATTTGTACCACAGGGTTTGGGTTATTTGAAATGTGTATGTGTAAAAATTGGTGGAGAGCCCCTTAAAAATAATATTTCAATAGTTTAAAGAGGAAGGAATTTGTTTTGGTGAGGAACACTGAATGTATCTCAATAGGATATCTTTGACTGACGCAAGCGCCATGTATTTTGGAAACTATGACTACTAAGACAGTTAACAGTGTCACCTTAACCTGCACAAACAAATTGTTAGACTGTTCACTCTGACTGAGGACATTACTGAATGGATCTACAGACACAACACAACAAACTGCTTCAGCTAGCTCTCTGTTCATAGCCACTGGTAGAGATTTAGACTTTCTTCATAAATGGACAACTCTCGAATGTTATGTAAAGGTGGATTTCTAAATATATTTTGTGTAAACTGTAAAACTTCATAATGTTTCTTGGCGTTTTACCAATTGCTGACAACAGTTCTGTAGTGCGGTAGTAGTACTTTCGGTAGTAGTAGCAATCTGAGTACATTACATACCACTCCTCACTACTTAAAACACACCGGTACTCACCATGCAGAAACCACAACTGACTAAAATTCCAACTCACAGTTGAAGAAACCATGTTATATGAGCTAATGCGTTCTGTGGAATCTCATCCTATCAAATATCCGACACCTATGCTGGTCTGACTAATAGACGCTGTACAGGCATCATTTGTTAAAGTGATGTAACTCATCCACGATGGTCTGCGTTCAAAACCTCCCTGGGTACAGAACAATCTCAAAAAACTGTTTTAAGAGCGGACGCCATCATTAACTTCCTGTTCATCCCTTGTCTGGATGACGAATGGTTTGATACACCCACTTCTGTCAATCACACTGTTTCCATGACAATGACGACTTCGCCACTGTCCTCAGACGTTGGCGTAGTGGTGGAGGTGGAGTTACAGAGTATGAGTTCTTCCCCTGTGGTTATCTGACCTCTAGCAGGGCAGTCCACACTGTCATGGAGATCAGTGTTTCCACCTCCTTTTATATCCCTTTCCCCTCCTGCTCCTCCTCCTCTCCTGCCGTCCTCCTTCCTTTCGCCCTCTTCCTCTTCCTCCTCCTCTTCCTCCTCTACCCGACATCTGCACACCTCGATCCCAGAGTCACCTGTAAGTCGCCGATGTCTATACTGGCTCTCATCAGCCCCCATGTCCTCATCTTCATCATCATCATTCCTCCTCCTCATGCTCTCCATCTTCCCAGCTGGGAGGTCCTGGTTCAAAGACATCCACACAGGGGGAGAAGAGGGTCTGTTTCGGAGGGGACTGAGTAGCACGAGGCGAGGGGGAGAGGGAGGAAGCGTGGCCAGAGGACGATCCACTTTTGTTGGACTGGTGCAGAGCAGTGAGGGGGTCCAGGAGTAAAGCTGGAGCTGGGAGGGAGGTAGAAGACAGGGCTGGAGGGGAGAGCAAGGGAGGAGGAGAAGGAAGGGATGGGGGTGAGGATGGGGAGAGGGCTGCAGGTGGAGACCGAGAGGGGGTGAAACAAGATTCAGACTCTATGGTTATGGCTGGACAGGAAGAATAGGAGGATTCAGGGGTTGGGAAGGTGAGCACTGGGGCAGGAGTGGACAGTGGACCTGGCCTTGAACCAACACTAGAGTATGATCCAGATTCAGAACTAAAATCAGCGTGGACATTTGACGGTAATGGACTAATAAGGTCTGACTCTGATGATTGAGACAGGGTCAGAGAAGGACCTGCATCGGCTGGTACTTCACCTGAAGCTCGATAAGATACAAGAACAGTAACAGCACCTGGGTGTTGGGGCAAGCCTGATCTTGGGCTGGGAGGCATAAGGGCTAGGCCTGACCCAGGTGACAGTTCTGGAATCTGGCAATGGGCTAATGTAGGTGAAGTGGGTGCTGCATTTGTAGCAAGGGTAAGGTTTGACTGTGCAGGTTTTGGAGTTAGAATGGGGTTAGGTGCACAGTCTTGGACTATGGTAGTTTTAGGGTGTAGGTTTGGCACTAGGTTAAGGTTTGAAGGTACTGGGTCTGGAGCTTGGGTAGGTTTAGTAAGTGCTGGGCCTGGAAAGAGGGTAGGGTTTGTGGGTACTGGTTCTGGAGCTTGGGTAAAGTTTGTAGGTAATGCATCTGGAGATTGGGTAAAGTCTGAAGGTATTGGGATTAAAGCTTGGGTAAGGGTTGACGGGACCAGGACTGAAGCTAACATAAGGTTTGAAGGTACTGGGGCTGGAGCTTGGGTAAGGTTTGAAAGTGCCGGGATTGGCACAAGGCTAGGATTTGGGTCTGGGGTTGGGAGACCAGCAGAGCCTGTTATCAGGGCCAAAGTTCTTCCAACATCTGGGGACAGTACTGAGGTTGGGCTACTAGGAACATTGACTGTATCAAAAGTTCTTGTTAGATTGAGGGTTTCGAGGGTTTGGGAGGCTGTAAGGCTGTCAGAAATGCTAGCTGTGGGGGTAGAAGGGCCTGATATTGATGTGATTTTTGGGGGAGGTGTAGTTTCTACGTTGTCAGCTAAGCCCTCAATGCTTGTAATTTGAATGGAGGGGAGTGTCGTGTCCAAAACACTTGGACTTGGGAGTGTACTTGGGCTACAGGTGCTGATTATTGGGGTACACGGTGCTAGGTTGAGCTGTTGCTTTATGGGAGATGTAGTTACAACAGAAAGAGCCACCTCAGGACCGGGGGAGGGCAGAGGGTGAGGGGAAGCCGCCCTGGTAACAACCGCCACAGTAACAGTCTGGTTGGGAACCGATGAGTCCGTGGCAATAGGTTCCTGTGCTCTGGCAGCATCTTCATCACCAATGTCAATGGCCACTGCGGCACCCTCCAAACAGGTTGCTGCAGCAGCGATGGTCTCCATGGTGACGTCAAGAGTGAGGGGAGCAGCCTCGCTGGGCGTGGTGGCATGGCTTGTGTCAGTCTCATACGTAACGGGTGCCGACAGGGAGGAGCTACACGGAGAGGAGGGGCAGCAGGAATCACAGGAACAACTGGAGCTACAGGAAAGATAAACAATTATTAATCTAATTGTATGAAAACATGGGAAAACGTTTCCTTCTTACTGAGACAATATGTAATATACATGTAATATTATTAATATGTAATAAATGCTTGTTTCAAAGAAGCTTGGTGTCATCGATTTTAAGAATTATCTCTCATGTCAACGCATGCATGCTACATGAACACATAGCCCCATGCGGTGCACTTTGAATGTTTTAACTTTGCGTACAACAAACATTACTCATACCATCTTCAGGAGAGGGGGTTTTCATTATTTAACAGGCAATATTGTAATAAAGAAACATTAAATAAATTGTAATTTTTTGTTATTTTAATAAGTGAGTATTTTGGTTCAAAATAAAATTTGGTTATCTTTGCTTATATTTAGGATGAACATCGTTAGTGCTGGACGGCATGGGCCGCCCTAGCAGCTGAGCCCCAGAAAGCTTTCCTCTTTCCCCACAAGTACTAATACAGGGTTCTTATACCATTTTTAAAGTCAAATTCAATCATTTTTAAGACCTTTCAAGACCTCAACAAATATAATTTTAATTTTAGCACAGGGGAATGACTTTGCATATTCTGTTTACACATCCGCAATGAACAACTATGTGGGTGGAAATACGTACCAGTTCTTCTGCAAATAACTGTGTACAGTGTTGTTCATAAGCATGCTCAAACAGCACCGATCATTGAACATACTCATGTTTTTGGTGAATTGATTGTGTCCGTTTGTGAACATGAACTCATGAAATGCTTCATTAAACTCAATACAAACTACTAAAATAACAGAAAGGAGAACAAGATTCTGAAGAGAGTTATAAAGGAATCGCTGCCAGGCGGGACTTAAGTTTCACTTTCACTCTTCGGCCGGTGCAACTCTAAAGAGAGAGGTAAACATGGATAATCCATGGAGGAAACTTAGTACAGTGAAAAGAGAACTTAAATTAATGGCAGAGTCTCGCATTGTCAAACAGTAAGTTTATAAAACAAATACACGCTAATGTTACAGTAGGCCAGTGATAATTTTCCCACCAGCCTTAAACGCATCATAGGCAAATTTTATACCTTCAGCAAATTTGGGGTAAATTTAAAACCTTAATTTCCCTGATTTTATTTTAAGACTTTTTAAGTAGCCACTGGAACCCTGTAATACCCCAGTAGTCTAAGCCAGTGGTTCTCAAAATTTTTCGTGTCAAGGACCAATAAAAATGACACTAACGGACCCCCATTTGACAAGATTTTGTCACAGGGTGCCGCAGATTATAGGATTTTTTCTTTTAGAACTTTTTAATTACAGAAGGTATAGGAAACCCATGACCAAAATAGTCATATAATCTATCACATTATTATATAATTAAACTTTTAATATATTAAGTTTTAAATGTGCCATGCTTTCTTTTAAATTACAATTTAAACTTTTTGCTGGGGACCCCCTGGAACCCCCTCAAGAACCCCTGAACCCAACTTTGAGAACCACTGGTCTGAGTAACAGTAGAAGCAGTAGTAGTGATAGTTTCCATGGTAAAAAATGCAGTTGTGCCAGTACCAGTTTCATCTTACCAGTAGTATCACAGCAGTAATATCAATAGTGTTATTTAATATTAAAAGAAAGGTCATCGCTGATACCTGTGGCCCCAGTAGTAGTGGATTATCAATATTCACAGCAGTATTACTTGTATTCCCTGGATTCCAACCAGTAGATTTTGAGTATTCTCAGAAGTATTACTAGCAGTATAGTAATACTTCCCGAGCTGCTAACATTCCTTCCAGTACTACTGCTTCTTTCCCTGTTGTGTTACTAGTAGTTGCAGCAGCATCACCACCGGTACTCCCAGCAGCGTTGGCAGCATTGTTACCTGTTGTCGGAGCTGAGGGAGGAGGGACCGTCGCTGAGCGGCCGGTGCAGCAGGGGGTCGTGCTGTGTGAGCAGATGGGGGTCAGCTGTGCGGGGGGGCTGCGGGTAACGTGGGGAGGTGAACACGGAGCTGTAGGGTGGAGGAGGGGTGGAGGGTTGAGCCGCCACCTCCTCATAGGACGGCAGCTTTAGAGAGGCCAGGAAACCTAAAAGCAGCGGAGGGGTGCAAGGTTAGAGCCAAGTAGCTAATTTTTTGGTCACTTTGGTGAAACAAGCCATGAACACAATGTTGACATATCATTAACTTTAAAGTTTATGTGTCGAACTTATTGTAAACTTGTTTCCACATTCAGCAGTTCCGCAGAAACATGATCCTTTATGGAGATGTCTTTCCGGCTACCTGATGAAGATGACGATTTTGGTCTCAAGAGGGAAATGTCTGGCTCTTTAGCAGCTAAAAGCTTTACCAGCTAGTCCCTGATTGTGCCTGTCTGCTGTGGAGCAGAAAGTGGTCTTAAGACCGATCTCGAGACCAAGACCAAAGTTTGACAACTTTGCCCCAAATTAAGGTTTAAAACGCGTTTTTCCCGACCGGTTATCCTTCTACTATGCATGTAACACCTACAGACCCTTACGTCAGTAGAACCACATGATTGGCTGAAATATGATTCCCACTTTCGCTGTTAAAAGAAGACGATTGGCTTTCTAGCGGGAGGGGCGGGAAAACCGCCATCTTTGCTGTTACAAGCTTTTCCCATAGAGTTGTACTGAGGATGTGATTGAGGTGCGTGTCTCCTCTAAAATGTCCCTGATATACCTGAACCCCCATTTCTTGACTGGTTACTCTCTGCTGTCTAAGAAGAGACACCTTTTGTGCTCTTGTAAGCCACCATAGCTGTCCTACACTCTTTGAGAGGTTAGGGGGCAGTGGTAGACTGGACAGATGGTTGCAATTCACAACCATCACCACTAGATGCCACTAAATCTTACACACTGAACCTTTAAAGTATTTTGCGTTTTGCATTTATTAGATGATAGTCAGTAAAGAGTTGACAGGAAATTAAGGCACGATGGAGTAAGGTAAAGGTTTTTTGCAAAGTTCCCCAATTTCTTATTTTCAGCAAAAAAAATGAAAAAAATAATAGGAAACAACAAGTTGTACTTCTGAAAATCAGCAGAATCCACTGGCCTCTGAGCTGTAAATTTCCACTGAGTCGCCACAGCGACAGACACGTCACTTGACAGCTGGCAATCACACACACAGAGAAACAAAACAATAACTCAATTCAAAGGCTGCTCTCAGACAGCCAGCTAGCCAGGTGTCTTACTGAGGTCCAGCATGGAGGAGGGGTAGGAGTTGGCTCCATGGTAGGCCAGCAGGCTGATCTCTCTCTGTCTCTGCTGCTGCTGGAGTCTCAGTTTGGCTCGCCGGTGTCGGTACGCACAGCAGCAGCTGAACAGGATGAGGACGGTCCACAGCAGCCAGAACCCTGAACACAATATCATAGAGTTATTAAGACTACAAACAATACTCACACTGGACCGATCAAAATCCAAACAATCACTCTAGAAACATCTGTAGGTCCAGCACTTCTTTTCCAGCGAGATTTCCTACAGATTGCAAATTACCTAGCATCTTCTTTGAGCTTATAAACAAGGTGAAAGCTTAAACAGGTGAGCCTTAATTGTGTTTAAACTCTTCTCAGGAGGCCGATCAGCATCTCAACTACACTCTTATTTGACATTTAAAGGGATTAGTCTATCTATGTTTCGTCTTGTTCAGACTCAAACCAGCAGGGAACACCTTTACTAAAAAGTACTATGTGTGTGTCACAGCCTGAGGTCTCTTCTTCTAATATAACTTCAAGCTTCTGCTATTACTTCCACTGGTGCTTCTAACTTCTAATGAAGACTCTAATAATAATGAAAGGTTGCGTTCAGACTGCAAGGCAAAGTGACCAGGATCTGATTTCTTTGCTCATATGTGACTCAGGTCTGATATTGTTATAACAGTGTGAACAGGCCAAGTCACATGGAATCTGATCTTTTCCAGTTCGGATTTAAGACACTTAGGCTACGTTCAGACTGCAGGCCTTAATGCTCAATTCAAGCTCAGATCCGATGTTTTTGTTTGACAGTTCACATTACTGTTTAAATGTGGCCCATATCAGACTCCAGTGAGCTCTCTTCTGAGTGACATGCATGTAGGGCTTGGCAATAAAACAATAATGATAATTATCGCAACATATTTTTCCTCGATAACAATATAACAAATGTTCAATATATCGTCAATAAATGTTTGTAAAGTTGTAAATGTTTGTAATTAATTCATTTGAATCACAAATGAATTAGCACATAATTTTTCTATTAAAATATTTATTTTGTTGGGGAAAAGGGATTGAAAGAAAGATTTTAAGATTTTTCATGTAATTGTTTAGACTGTTCGACCTCAGATTTGTTAAGGGCATATGCGTTGCACAGCACCAGAAACAGTACTGAATGTTAGGACAGAAAATTGTAAACATTTACTTCCAAATGGCAGCATGCTGCGTGTGATGTATTATTCTTCTGCGCATGCGGCTCACTTTCAGTCTGTTGACAGATATGGGCCGCATTTAAACAATAATGTGAACGTCACTCAAAACAAATCAGATCTGGGCAATGAATTTAAATTGAGCATTAAGGCCTGCAGTGTGAACGTAGCCAAAATGACAAGATGAAGCACCAGACTGAAAGAAAGCTAAAATCATGCTGGATTAGATACAAACAAGAGTCCCAAATGAAACCTTGGTACTGCAGTACTACTACCAGCCCACAGGACGGTGCAGCCAACTTACACCAGAGTTCGTAGTAGTATGTGCAGCAGCCGGTCTCTCCGCAGCAGTGTCCCGTCTCACACAGGTATCCTCCGTTAGCGTTGGCACCGGGGCAGTACCGCGGTCTCCCCAGCAGGGGCAGGCTGCCACCGGAGTGGTACTCCATCACACCCCTGCTCTGGCCGGGCCTAGACCCGCGCCACCGCTACCTGCTCACCGCTAGCCACTAGCAGCTAACAACCCGTTAGCTGCCAAACACGTAACCCTTGTCGGAGTCCAACTACATTTTTTAGCTATTTTATTTTCTGAACTGAATATTAAGAAGGTGTGTGTTTGATTCGGATCAAGTTGCTGTGCTAGCTGTTAGCTGCTAACTGCAATTAGCTTCAAAATAAAGCTAATCTACAGATCCAGAGCGGATACTTTTTGTGGCAGCTTCAATCTATTTTTTCTCACAGGGGTGTATGATTCAGGGGCCCTAAATTTGAAGCACTAGGCCCCTAGAAACACCTATGCTATCAAGCTAAGGTTGTCATTCCAGGTCTGTTAGTATCAAAATCCATTGATACACAATTCTTCAAAGCTGACTACTGCAACTAAGTACAACAAGTACTGCAGCTGTAGTAGTGTACTGGCTGGTGGAGCAAGACAGGATGACAGGCAATGGGAGGTCCTGAACTGGAGAGAGAGAGAGAGAGAGAGAGAGAGAGAGAGAGAGAGAGAAACAATAGTTTATTGATACACAGGACGACAGCGCGTCACACACAGCTGAAACGTCCACTACTACAGGCCTGTTTGATATTCATCACTGCTCCGGCTCAAACCACAAGCCGACACAATGCTCCCTCTCTCTCCATGTCACACACACGTTTGTACTTCTATACTTCTGAGGACCATCACTGACATAACGAAGCCCCTGGATTTGTTTCATCTTAAAACGACACTCGCATGGCCATGCTGGTCGCTTTAAGCATTCATTCTGTCCATACTGGCAGCAAAGAGATCCCTTTCCAGAGACATTTCAGTGTCAGTATTTGGGTCTTTTTAGTACCGAATTCCTGATTATTTTTCCTCTGCCGCAGCTCAGCAAGGAAACAATTATTTGGTTAATGGATTAGAAGATTGACAGAAAAAATAAATGCTACTATTTGATAATTGATTCATTGTTTTAGTCATTTAACAAGAAAATATTCCTATTAAATTCACTGCTTACAGTTTGAATGATTTATTAATTGATTAATCTTGAAAACAGTCATAAGTAGATTAATACAAAATGAAAATAATCGTTAGTTGCAGCCCTAATCGGCAGACACATGGAGTTGAGGTATTTTTAATCAGTACCTCAACTCAATGAGAAAAAAATTGGATTGGTGTGATCAGATGGGGTGAGGGTCGGTGTTTACCACCTTCACTAACCAATTCACCCATTCACCTGGGGAAGCCCAGAACCATAACCCTCAAACACATGTCCAAACCAAAGTGACCAGAAAGTTTTAAAACTCAAATTGGTCCTCATAGGCAGGTGTTCTCTGCCAGTACACTGCAAATAAAGCGTGATTTATACTCCTGCGTCGGGTCTACGTGCGTAGCTATGTTGCATTTATAATTGTGCGCCGGTGTCGCCTTCGTTCTGCAATAACACCGCCAAACGCTAGTCGGCGGTAGTGCTACAGCGTCCACTGTGTTGACTTTTACCGGCCGCGTAGGTTAACTTCCAGTTTAGCGCTCCGCTAACTTGAACGTGGGTAAAATGATGTGCGCGCGGCTGTTATAGACTTTTCAAATGTTATCGACCGAATGGATAGTGTCAGAGTCAGATAGTGAAACGAGTCATTTTGCTCGGGTTGTGACGCTCAATTATTTTGATCACCTCAATGTGTAGTTGCATTTTTGAGGAGGTGCACGTCAGGCTACGGCATTAGGTACTGTCCAAGCAGCAAGTTAATTTCACTTAGCAAGTACAGAATTATTTGAAGTGCACTCTTTTCTGTCCTCTCCATGTCAGGTTTTCTGGGCATCATATGTCCCTATTCTTCGGGCTCTACGTGACACTCACCTGTTCACGCTCCTTCCTGCCAGGTTTATCTGTCGGTGGCTAGAATAAGTAACATTACACAAACCTTAGAAAGCCTGGTTTCAAAAGGGCACAAATGCCGCTTTCACACAGAAATCCCGCAATAAACGCGGAATACATGTCCGCCAACAATGTTGCAACCGTGTATGCTTTCACATAGCGATCCAGCTTTCCGGGTTACCAGCTGCTCGAGTTAATCCAGTCAATTTTCAAAATAAAATACACTGTGCAGACACCCATTCGTAAAACAACAATAACGACTGTTAAAACAAACAAAAAAGGAAACCATTTAACTATGCAGCCTACTTAATCAGAGTAGAAGCACAAAAAGAAAGCACTGATTACCAAATCAACTAAATCTAAACCTGTCAGCAAAATCAGGCAGGCACAATGCTCTTATTTTGAAATGCTCAATGCGGGGTCTGCAGCCTGAAGACGACGGAACGAAATCGGGTCACGTGGAGCTGTGAAGAAGGTAGTAGAAGCACAAAAATTACAAATAAACAACAAATCATTTCTCTCCCGGCTCAGAGGCGGATCAAATCAGTCCCCCCTTTCCGGCTCTGTACCTTCCATACAGCGCAGCGAGCCGGCATGTTGGCGGAATGATCAAATAAAATAAGTGTGAAAGCGCCTAAAGAGAACATGAACAGTCAGATGATGACACACCAGATATTCGAAAGTAAAACCCTAACACCAGAAAAACATGCAATTTTTCATAAAGTCGCTCGTCAATGACCGACCAATCACAGCCTGGATGGGGCAAGACTTTAAAAAGAGCATGAAGGGCCACAGCAACATTTCAAATGTATGATTATTAACAAGTAAGTATTAACAAATTAGAGACCAACCACAATGTAGAGCATTTTTCTTGCACAAGAATTTAATGAACAAAAGCCTACAAAAATGATAAATGTTGGTTGTGTATTTCTTTTTGTACTAATACACTAATTTATACTAGTTCCTCGTCCAGGTTGTGGGTAGTGCAGCTGCAGCGGACAGTTGTTTTATTTTACTAAAGTGATATTGTAATTTAGTTTTTTTTCAATATCAAGCACTGCTCGTAAGGATAGACACACAAGCGTTCGCACACACTGCTGCAGTGTCAAAGAGTTCAGCTGGAAATGTTGATGGTCTGTAAAGAGTTTCTCGCTGGCCAAGATCTGCCTGCATGCTGCATTGCTGCACACACAGCCTTTGCAGCGGGGTAAAATTATGGCTTATGGTCAGTGAACGCAACACACTCACACACATATATAACAATCAGGGGGCGGGACAGACCGACTGGGGGAACATAAGTTCACAGTTGATCATTTTAAGCCCTGTATTATCTGAACATATGCGACACAGTTTAGTAAATTTGAGATATAATTTCTAATGTCACTTTAAAATATTCCTATCGTAACTTTACTGCTGCATTAACACCTGATGGTGTAACCAATCGTCCTGATTGATCATATAATATAATAACATAGGTTCTTTTCTAGCTTTTTAACAGGGATTTTATATTACAGTGACTGTCAAGTCTGTCCAGATAGTGAAATGGATTTAGCTGCTGCTGCAGAGCATTCATAAAACACCCACATGAGGATCACCACAGCGGCTGGGTGTTACTGCCAGTTCACCAGCGAGACAAAAGAGGCCACGCATATCAGTGATCTGCCGACAGCAACCTCCCCGTCACTCAGGCAAACAGAAAAACACACAACTATGTGTAGTTTTTTTTGGTTTGTCATTGTTTTTTAATGGTGCCTGGTTCAACTTCAAGATTGTGAATTATTTAGTTAACTCCAAAAAAAGCCCAACCTGATTACAAGTTGATGTTGAGTTTTAGACCACCAGATTTTTGTTTTTTCATTTTTTGCAGTAATTTAACCCTTACAGATGCTTCTTATTACTGAAAAATAAATCCCACTAATTCAAAACGGGCCACAGATCATAAAATATTTTCTGCAGCTTATATAACTGACAGGTTTATGTCAGACTGATTTAATTATTTTTTTTTAAATCAAGCATATTAAAAAGCATTTGCAATTAAATCACCAAATCCACCAAAACAGCAAAGCAAAACGAAGGTCAGGGGGCCCCTTTAAGGGGTACCAGACAGACAACACTGTGCGAACAGCACAGGAAAACAAGAACTGCCCACTGCATGACATTATATCAGACTGTCTTTTATAGTTTCTGCCTTACAGAATACAGTGTTTTAAAATAGTAAAACACTCCTTTATGGGGCCCCTTGGTGAGTCTGGCCCCCATAAACCCCGCTCCTGAATAAAATAGAGTCTAATTGTGTACACACTGTGTGACAATATTACATCCGTTTACATACAAATACATTATGGTAGCCTATCATTTTAGACTGCAGTAACCTGTATACACTCACTGAATACAATAGGCTACTCTGTGTATTTATATTTCAAGTGTGTATATTCAGATCTAACCCGTCTGCAGACGGACCCTCCAGCTGCCGTTAACGGCAAAATCCCCCGGTAGAATAAACAAAAACAACCATACCGCTCCATCCATCCGTCCGCGGTCCTCTG
Source organism: Micropterus dolomieu (assembly GCF_021292245.1). NCBI lineage: Eukaryota > Metazoa > Chordata > Actinopteri > Centrarchiformes > Centrarchidae > Micropterus > Micropterus dolomieu. The sequence goes on from NC_060161.1 coordinate 33,188,827, forward strand.
TGTGGGTTTGCGGGCCTTGCTGCTGCTGTTCTCGGTGTGATTATTGTCGGTGTGTCGGTGTGTCGGAACTCGGTACCGCCGGGGCCTCCTCTCTCTGTCTCTCCGGTTCCCCGCCTCCTCGCTCTCCCTTCGCGGTGCGACCCTCCGCCAGCCCCGCCGCCATCAGCGCCAGCGGCACGTCAAGCACGCACGGCCCGAGACCACACACTTCCGCCTTGTTGCGTGTGTTGATTTCAAAATAAAAGCTGTGTATTTTCCCATAGGAAAATGCACATAACATTTATATTGAATGAGGGATTATTTACTTTTCCATAAATGTTTTCAAGGGCTCATATTATTGTGCGACGACCATATACAGTCTATGGTGATGACTTAGCTCACAAGGTGTGGCGATGCACAATATAGCACAAGAACAAGATGACAAGGTATTTTAACACTATTTTGAGGAAATATTCAATGTTGAAATATAATTGTGTCTACTAATTGTAAAATCTTTAGCATTAAACACTTTATTTCCTGAATTCTGGAGAACTTTTCCGCATTAATTTATTTCGGAAATGTCTTTATTTATATAAAGTGAAACACAAAAATCAGGTGAAAGGTGACTATTCAAAATATAAAAACATAATGAAACATTATATAGTAATCAGTAGTTTGTTTTTTAGCTTACGTTAGCCTACTTTTTTTGAAAAATGCACATTTGTTTCTTACATACTTACATGACGAAAAATTTCCTTTGGCGACTTGGTGCGTGACAAAATACACAGGTTATGGAATGATTATAACAATAATAAAATTAAATAAAGAGTGTAGATTTCCCAAACAAAAATGGCCATAATAATATTTATATTGAATGACGGACTATTTAGGTTTCCGTATATGGCCAAATGTTTTGATCCATTATCTGTTCTTCACATATATTAAACACTAGTCCCGGTATGTTGAAAATGAGGTGCTAAATATTTCCATATATTGTCAAGGGTATTTGATGTATGTGACTTTAATATGTTCATGCCTGAATGGGATGTAATTTTATAAAGTTAGAATATGAATTGCAAATACAATATCTAGTTCACAGGGATACTGAAGTGTCATATTGTCAAATGTAACATTCTTTCTTTTTGTGTTTTTTTTCTAGTAAAATGTTTGAAAATAATCACGTTTTTTATTTCACAGAGGCAAAGAAAACATTTGTTTAATAGGAAGCTGCAGTATAGGCTACAGTAAAGTATGCAACCTTAACGATAACCTGACTTGAAGATGTTGCCTTACCCTTTTTCCTTTCACACAATAATAACTTGTATGAGCTGCTCCTCACACCTTTATTTTGTAAAGAGGAACAGAACTGTAATTAGACGGGAAATCCCGCGTGTGCGTGTTTTACAAACTCGACAGCCCCGCCATTACAGCCAGCAGCCGGTAACGGCACCAAGTATCCTGCAGCAAAGCATCATCAGTCTGTCTGTGAAATCAGCAAAGACAATAAAGGGAAATTAAACTCCGCATCAAGACTTTTATCATCCTTATTCCATTTTATTATTCTGCTCGACATGTTTGTGCTCCAGTATTAACATGAAATGCAGGAGGTGGATGGAAATACTGATCAGATGAGGGATCGATCTGAAGTGCGCAAACTGTCCGCACGTTGATTAAACCCTATAGTTTTGATAATAAATCGTAGTAGTGATGACAAAAAAAAGAGGGGGATTATGGATTCTCATGGCGGACGCACTGGCGTCTGATTGGCTCCAGGTGACGGGCTGCGGGCCAATCAGAGTGCACGCTGCGGGAGGCTGCCGCTCCTAGCAACAAGGGGGAACCGCCGGAAGTCAGAGTTTTTTAAACATTTTTGGAGCCTAGTTTACTTTACTTTACGACTACTTTACTTTACGACTTTACTTTACAACTACTTTACTTTAGGTGAGAATTTCCATTTTATGCACCTGCATGTTGTTGTTTTTACTCCACTACATTCAACTGACAGCTTTAGTTACCATTTAGGCTACTTTTCAGATTACAATTCTTCATACCTTTACTGTCCACTGAAAACCGTCTAAAGACATGGTGATTTTTAATGTTTGTGATTTTATTTAATTTTTTTTGTCTACACTCACATACAGACATTTATTGTTTTATTTATTTATTTAAATTTTTGATATTTTATTTTAATTTTTCAACACACACACACACACACACACACACTTTCACTGTTATTAATTTGATGAACCATATTAATTGAATTCACAACACACACACAGGCTTACTTCATTTATTTTTTTTTATTTTTTTACACACACAAACACACACTTTTGCTGTTTTAATTAGGCTACTTTATTTAATGAACTGTATGAAATTAATTGCTCTTTTGTAATTTATTTGTAGCTTTGGCAATATTGTTGTTTTACATTCATGCCAATAAAGCTGAAGTGAATTGATAAACTAAAGATTTTACTGCACAATGAGCACTTTTACTTTTAAGACTTTAAGTAAATATTGCTGATACTTTGACTAAAGCAAGGGTTTGATTATTTTTAAATACAGTCTATGGTTTGAATGCAGGAGTTTTACATTGGAGTTTTGTCACAGTCGTATTTTGTAGTTTACCTTAGTGAAAGATCTAAATACTTTTAATCTCAATACAGTTAATTTACCCTTCTTTATATGCTGTTTGAGTAATTTATGCTACAAAAACACATTGGATATTATGAGGTCAGCAATGCTTTGAAATGTTCAGCAAAGTAACAAGTAACTATCAGATCAATTCAGTGGAATAAAAAGTGTAAATGTACTCAATACTCAATTAAGCACAAGTAGCTACCTCAAAATTATATTGCACTTGAGTGAAGGTACTTATTTACATCATCACTGCACCTCGTTATCAGTGAAGGAGCCTCTTTAGCAATCCAAAATATAATATCTCCTGATACATACAGTAACAGTTTTCTAATTATTTTTGTTTTGATAATTTTGCACTGTCCACCACAGGTGTACTCTGCTTACTCATTTTTTTCATATTATGTCGCCCTCTGGTGGTTGCTGTGTTTAAAATCATAGGAAATCCCTTTCTCCTCCTGTAAGTGTACCAGTATGTAATCCTCACAATACTAATGCAAAAAAAAATGTCAAATTATAAAATTCCTTTCTAGTTACCCCTAATTATATTATAATGGCTAAATAAATACCGGCCAGTTTGCCCATTAGACTTTTAGTCCCTACTTTCAGATTGACTTCTTTTAACCGGGCAAGAGGTAGTTTTCAATGACCCCCCACACATGGGTTTTTGTGACTGTATTATTGAGTATATTTTATATTATGGCACCTATTTTATGTAAGAACATGAAGGTTTTATTTTGAAAGTAACTTGTGGAATGTGATAACAGTACAAGGACAGTTACGTAAAAACCTATGTGGGGTTGTTATTAAGGTGATGGAGACCACTTGGTTTGATCCTGGCAGTTGTAACGACAGTCCTTATGGTCGAATTTACCTGAACGCCCGTTGTTGGTATCCAAAGAAGGTTAAAGTCAACGGAAACTCGTCTTGGTTGAAGATACTAGAAAACGTTCCGTCCCTCATCCAAGAGACTTCTTCAGTTCTGAAATGACTGGTAGAGAAACTCAGCTATTTAACCTCTGTGGAGTTGTTTGCCAAGATCATCGATACAGCTGGTTAGTTAGTGCTCCTGGCCACCACCCGTGGCCAAGTCTGAACAACCATTATTGGCATCTTCACCTGAGGCCAAGAGGTTACGCTTGACCATAACATCTGTCGTTACAACAGCCAGGAGCACTAACGAACCAGCGGTATCGATGATCTGCCCTTGACTTTAACCTTCTTAACCTTCGGAGAACCTTCACCGTTGTTGGTATGTTTGCTCAAACTCCTGGGAAGGGTTGGAAGCACACCGTTGTGGGGGATACGTAAGTAATGTTTGCGAGAGATGGTTTTCTACTGTGGTGTAAATAGCTTCCTTCACTTCTCTTTAAAACCATCTGTCCTCCCTATCAAAAATATTAACGTTGTCCTTGAAAGAGGATTAGGGGTCATCTAATGGAAGAAGTGAAAAGCACATCCCTGAACCTTTTCAGAGGAACACCCCAGAACAACCGGCACATATATATGGTACCACTCATTGGTCAAGCCTTCACAGACCACAACGACTCAGTGGACAGTAATATCAAATTCACACAAGAGGTTGTCAGCAACAGCAGTTTGCTCTTCTGTACACACTGAAGAGGACAGCAGCCTCCCCTTTGGAGAATACAGGAAACCCTACTCTTTGGCTCTCACCAAAGTCATCAGGACCCTGCACCACCAAGATGATAACCGACCAACAAGAGCCCATGAGACAGAGCATCACCTGAAAGATGCTCTTAAAGCTCGTGGATATCCAAACTGGACCTTTATGAAAACAAGATCCAGGAAGAACACCAAATGAGGAAAATAATAATAACCACAACATCATGATTGAGTAAGAATCTGGAGTATCAGAGAAGTTCAGGAGTATTAAACCCAAGAACACGTTAAGAGACATAGGAAGACATGAAAAAATAATCTAGCGTATGCTGTCTAATGAGGTGAGGTATGCACAGATCTGCGTATTGGGGCAACTAAACAAACACTATGTGACGCAAATAAAATGTCTGGTCAAATTTTGGTTTAATTTAATGTAATCCATTTTGTAGCACAGTTTATATTAATTTATTAGTCTGGTCCCAGAAGCATTTTGTATTACAAATATGTAGGGGGCAGCAGAGCACTCGCTGTAATGGTGAGTGTTTTGATGATGTAGCTGTCGTAGCCATGACATTCTGGCAAGACCGACCAGACCGACGGCAGCAAGTTTCCTCTGCATATTTTATGTTTAACAGGTAAATAAGCACAGTAAATCCTTATCTCTTATGTTTAAGCCGTTTTTAGGATTCACTATGTAGTTTGTTGTGTTCAGATAAGTTTCTCTGACTCCCCCATGTCAACCCGTGCTCACTCCATGACTCGTCACATATGGACGCATGGTCAAAAAGATCCATCGGCGTCAGTGTGTAACGCACTGGGGATCCCTCATAGTGTCATAGTTCAACGCAGTTTGGCCCTGTAGCGTCAGTTTTTGATGGTAAAGGCAGAGTAAGGAGTTGGTTGGTGTGGATGGAGGGCCAACACCCAGACTTTGAACCAGAAGAGCGGGGTTACTTTCTCTTGTGAAACAAAAAGTCAACATTAAATATTTTTATGCAAGTTAGGTTAATTGCATAAGTTACGCAAGTGACGTAGGGTTACATGTTAACTGACGTACGTAGTTATTTTAACCCAAACCATGATCTTTTCCTAACTAAAGTTTTGTTGCCTAAACCTAAACAAGTACTTTTTGTGCCTAAACCTAACCAAACTGCAACGTTTCACAACTTTAACAATATGCCGTTTCAAAATGGCGATGTTTCGAAACGCTAGCGTTTTATTTTGAAATTTTACGTTATGCATATGTATTGTTGCTAACTTTACCTAAACTAATGAACAGCTGTTCGCCAGAGACATGCCTGTAAACCAGTCCAGCAAACGGCTGCTGTCACCAGTAATGTTGCCTGGATGCTAGAAGCAGGTGTTTAGTTACCCCAGGCGGCTTTTGAGTAAATGTAATCCCGATAACCAGCTGGTTAAAAGTTAAAGTGAGATCTATCCGTAGCTACATCTTGCCGGCATGCAGCTAAATTTCTTTGTTTGATAAATTTGATCATCGATAGAAATGGTGGATTACATGTAAACAATTGCGAAACACAAGTCTATTTGTTAAGTTTATTAAGAAACTTGTGTCCTTGCTGACGTCAAAGTCACATACAAGCTGATTTCAGAAGGGGAGGCAGAGGGCTGAACCAGGTAAAGTAGGAAGGGGAAAGTTTTGTTCTATATGTAAAATGTGTGTATAATTGTGTGTTCAAAGAATGATAATGTTTACAAGTCCAAGCAGAAGTTAGTTTTCTGTGTTGTGGACACATTTCTGTCAGTATCACAAAAGAATGAAGGATAGATGTGGTTTTCAATGCCATCAAAACAACCTCCATCACCACTTTTTAGACAGAACAGGTTGATAAAAGGAGTTTTTTAGGAGGTGGATGCGTTCAGGAACAGGTTTTCTTCTCCTTGGTGGCTCTTCTTGTGTGTTTTCAGACAGTGGCTCTGAGTGAAAGCTTTGTCGCAGACGGTGCACTTGTAAGGTTTCTCTCCGTTGTGGGTCCTCATGTGGACCTTCAGGTGGTCTTGGCGAAAGCACGCTTTCCCACAAACTCCACAGACAAACCGCTTGATGCCCAGGTGGGTCCTAACGTGGTTGGTCAGGTAAGTCTTGTGTTTAAAACAGCGGCCGCACTCTGAGCAGCTGTACGGCGCCTCGTCGGTGTGCACACGCATGTGCACGTTCAGCTTTGCGCTGGATTTGAAGCCTTTGCTACATATGCTGCAGATGAACGGCCTCTCGTTGCTGTGCGTTAGCATGTGAGTTTTTAAACTGCTCTTTTCCACAAACGTCTTGCAGCAGATGTGGCAGAGGTACGGCCGGTCTCTGGAGGCATGGACCTTCTCATGCGACTTCAACCCAGCGGGACCTTTGAAACGCTTCCCACAAAGCTCACAGCCGTAACGTCTCTCTACCGAGTGGGTCGCCTTGTGGCGAGTTAAAGATCGCCGGTCGTAGACAGATTTACCACAAACATTGCAGTGGTACTTGTCTCTACCTGTGTGTATCATGCTGTGAGCTTTGAGCTGCGTCTTTAGACCAAACGCCTTCGGGCAAATATCACACTTGTGTGGTTTATCAGCCACGTGGACCCAACGGTGAGCACACAAAGTTGACAATCGTCCAAAGGTTTTGTGGCAAACGTCACATTTAAACGGTCTGTCTCCTGTGTGTAGAGTGGTGTGGGAGTTGAGGCTAGTTTTGGTGAGGAAAGATTTCCCACAATATGAACAGTCGTGACTTTTTTGATAATTTCTAAGATGTCCCTTTAACTCTTCTACAGATTCAAACTTCTCTCCACACACTCCACAAACAAGCTGTGATTTCTCAACGTGACTCCAGGCGTGTTTGATCAAACTGCCCAAGTTCCGGTACAAAAGTCCACAGACTTTACAGGGCGTTTTACTGCTCCCAATCAACTGCCCCTTCACACCAGACAAATTGGACTCTAGCTTCTTCCTCTTTTTTGGCGACTGCAGATCAGGATCTGGTTTCCAGTCGTCGTCTCCGTTGAACGCCTCATCTCCATCTTTGTCTTCGTCATCACTGGAGTCCACTTGGCTCTCAGCAGCATCTTCATCATCAGCTTCCTCCGTTTCCATGTCCTGTTGTTGTGATGTTGAGCTGCTGGACTGAACATCCACTTTGTCACCTTCCACATGCTGAACAGAGCAGCTGTGGGGAAAAATGTAAACATTACTTTGTGCATACACAGATAATTGTAGTGTCCTCACATTAATCCGGACAAAATTTGAACATAAAATACGACATTAGAGTTTTTGACCTCCGCTGTTTTCTTTCCTTGTGCAAGAATGGAAGAAAAGGACTGCCAGCTGCATGTACACGTACACGTGGACGTAAACAATGCTGAATTTAAAATATTGAAAATAAAATTGTCTTTCAAACGTTTATTGAGGAAGGAAATGTTTTCAACATGTTTATTAGTAGAGCTCACTACCAATCTATCGTTTTGCAGATATTATTATTATTATGGGCTACTTGCAGATATATCTATATCGCCATTTATAACAGCCGATATGAATATTAAAAAGAGAAACAGAGAGTGGGATCCTGCAGCGCTGCAGCTCCTCTGTTAACAACACTGCAACCTAGTCTTGGAGGCTACGCGACAGACGTGATTGTAGATTTATTTCTGAAACGGTTTGGCTTCAAAGAGATGTTTCTTTGCATCAGACCAAATGCGGATATAATTTTTTTGTTGTGTGACTTGCGTGAGTGTGATCGCTGGACTACTAGTTGTAGTAAAAGTTTCTACAGGACTTTTGATCTTTTATTCAAACATGAAAATTAGTCATTTGCTGGAATCAGTTGTAAAAGAAATCAGTTCAAGTTGTTTTTAAATTACCTTGAGCTGAGCCCGGCCTCATCGCTTTGGACGGTGGATGGAAAATCAGTGGAGGCGGCGCCTCTCTGTAAAAGGTGAAGCTCCTCCTCCTCTCCTGTCTGCAAGAATTTGTTCCCAAATTATATTAAGCTAGTTCAGTTCCAGAAGAAACCTCTGGTAGCTTCAGAGTCTTACAGAGCAGCGACCTGTACGTGGTAAAAGAAGACGGGTAATATTACAGTATCTACCTTCAGTCGGATGTAGAGTGCGGAGTGTCCTGCTCCGGTGAGCCTCATGCTCCTGAAGATCTCCTCTGGTGTCAGCGTCTTTACTTCGAGTGGCTGGAGCCTCTTGCTCCAGTCGGACTTGAAGACGTCAAAAGGTTTGTTGTGTCCTGCCAGCTGAGGGAAGGTGGACCTCAGCAGGTGTAGGAAGTCCGCTTCCTGTAGGTCACGAGGACACTGCAGCTTCTGAACAGGACATTTCTGAAACACTGAAACAGACAAAGATTCACATTACCTCTTAACAACCTCCGTCCACCTCACATTTAGTCCATCCAGAACTTCATCTTTAATATTCACCATTTTTTGAAAGAACATCTGACTGCGAATCCTCCAGTACGCAGACTCTGAGCAGGTGGTGATTGGTTCCTCCGTAAAGGCTTGGTCTGCCAGGCTTCCTCCTCACAGACGAATCTCCGGGAGACGATAACCTGAAAGATGGTCACAATATCTGATTCTCCTGCAGCCATCTATGAATGTTATTATTAAGATAAATATTCAAATGTGATGTGACAATGAAGGTGACTGAAACAGTTTAATGAAGTCAAGGTTTGGGAAAATTTAAAAAGTCTTTCAGTGTGAAAACAGTTCCCCATCTGATTTTGAGAAAATCATGCAGACAAATCATCCATCCAGCAAGAACGGATCATTGTGCACGCACCTGTCCGCAGATATGTTGTTCTCTTTAGTTTTTTGTTACCTGGGGTTCATTTGGGTTTGATCAGCTGACGTGGAGGCAGAGCTGGATGGAGAATCATCTGGCCTCTCTACAGGATGAAGGTCTTCACTGCTGCTCTGAGGATCCTCTCCGGTCTGTAACAGGGTTGTTCCCAAAAAAACATAAAGCACTTCTTTTATGGAAACAGCAGAAACTATTCCACCTCCCAACACTCAAGCAAGACTGCCCCTCATGGCAGAAATCAAACAATCTCAACTCAACATTTTGAGATAATCGGCCGATACCTGCACTCACAAGGCTGACATAAAAAACCTTTCTGCGAACACATCTGCAGCAGCCTCCTCATCAGCTTAAAAGGACAGTTAGCATCCCTAATTTACGTTACTAGCCTCAGCTCCTACATGGTAACCACCATCCTTTCTTTAACAACCAGCATTCAGACTCCTCTTAATGGAGCTTTCACATCTGCCTCATTTAGTTTGGTTGAATCGCATTAGAGTTAGTTTCCCCACTTGGCGCGGTTCATTTAGGCAGTCGTGAATGCAGCAATCGCACCCGGGTGCGCACCAAAAGCCGGCCAAACAAGCGTACTCGGTACACTTTCAAAGGAACTCTGGTGCGGTTCGCTTTTGGTGTGAAAGCAAACGAATCAACCACAGGATTTTATGATAGCAGAGATGTGATCTGAGCATTATTTCCCAAAACTAAACCACTAATAAATCCATCTGCTGACCGTGACATGTGTTCAGAGATCTTATAATTGATCTGTAGAAGCCGCTATCTTTATGAAAATCATTTGGTAACGTATACTTGTCAGTGCGGGTATTTCTCTGATTAATAAGTTAAAATCTATTAAAAAAAGGACGGCAAGTAGTACTTTGTTTACTCTGTCAGTTTGTGAGAGCGATACAACCGTGTACTATAGGCTAACAAGCCCCGAATTATTACTGTACATGTCCTGTTTTTAC